>NC_091321.1:3423945-3649582 GCF_038502225.1 Cherax quadricarinatus | reverse complement strand
CATTACACAAGCTTTTATTTTTTTTCTAATTGTATTGATGGTGAAATCTCTCAGACTTAAATTAAGAGTGGCTAGAATCATTAACATATACACCACTCTTAGGCATATCTAAAATTTCCACTCTTTATTTTTCTTATTTTCTCCGGCTTCACAAGCATTCCTTTTGAGTGCCGTGGTTAATATCCAGAGATGAGATGGGATAATGAAAAGATCCAAAATCATATGTTAAACAGAGTGAGTAGGACACATGAATCTTCTAGAATGTGACTGTGGGTAACATGGGTGGCTATGGGAAGGGAAGTACCGTGATTTCTGTCAGTATCAGGGGACTCGCCTCCCCGAGCTTTGTTTTTTTAAAATAATCCTCATCTCTAGGTTTCAATTTATTGTATTAAATGTCACCTGATGTAAAAAACTGTACCTGAGATCATACTTTATTTTGCTGGAATTTAATTTGATTAATTTTTTATTATTGTCATGTGCAATGCTATAGTTTTTATCTATTCTCATGTTTGTTATATTCATTAGAATTACTTTTATCTTATGTCTCTCTTTAATGTCTTTGTATACAGGAGGGCCCCACTTATACATTATTATTATTATAATCAAAAAGAAGCGCTAAGCCACAAGGACTATACAGCCCCACTTATACAGCAGGTTAAGTTCTGGGCTACTGCTGTAAAGTGAAAATCACTGTAAAGTGAAACATAACCTTTTTACACTTTCAAATACATATAAAAGCCTGATAGCATGCTCACACTATCATACATTAAGTGAGCAATAAAGCTAGGCCTAAAAATGCATATACGGTATGCACATTACTTACATTAAAATATTTTTGTCCTTAGCTTATAGTGAATAATGAATATATTTATTGTAGGAAGTTTGAATAAATGAAGAATGGGCATAACTGAAAACCACTGTATTGGTGAAACACTGTAAAGTGAAGCACTGTAAAGCAGGGCCCTCCTGTACATATATGTACAGTGAACATTTTTTGTACTTATTTATTACATTCTATTAGACTTTAGTTTTTAGCTTTCTCAAAATACTGTGCATAATCAGGGACCAGCCATGTGAATCAAATGCTGTGCTACTGAGCTACAGGTCACCTTTAATTATGTAGTACAGTATTGAACTCTTTCAGTGTCGAGCCTGTTGTATCACGGCTTTGAAGCTGTGATACAACAGCTCACAGTGAGCAGTAAATTTGGGCCTAGAGAGGAGAGCATGGGTTTATGCAGTAAGTGGGCACCATATAAAAAAAAATCCTGCAGCATGCAGTGCATACTGAGAAAAAAACTGTGACCTCGTTTGTGGTTTAAAACAGCAACGTTGCGATGTATTTTCATATTGTTTTTATGGTTGTATTCTCTGTTTCTTGGTCTCATTCGATAGAATGGAAGATATAGTACAGAAATAGAGATGATTTTGATTAGATTTGGGAGTGAAAGTAGCTTGAAATTGAGCCCTAAGTAGTAGAAATGTTAAATTTTTGCCGATATTCTAGAGTACAATATACATCCAACTGGCCAGTCTAATACACATTTAGGAATGCATTGACATTATTTATGCAATTATTACAACAATGCAGTAGCCTGCATAAAAGTAAATTTTCAATTTTTTGTGTGAATAAAAAATTCAAAATGAAAAGCAAGCATAATATAAGAGGGGCCTGGAGATGTGACTAAGGAGCAGAAGAAATGTTTATTTAGTGCCAGGAATGTCTGCATTGTTTATTCTGGACCCTGTTTTCAAAGTGGCAATTTTTGAATTTTGGGTGAAATTGGCCAAATTACTGATTTCTGATCACTATTGGGTAGTTGAAATAGGTAAATGGGCGGTTTCTTATACTCACTTGATAGAATAGAAAGATTGCTAGTGAAATAGCTATGAGTTTGGTTGATAGGAGCAATGGAATTGGCCAAAAATAGAGCATAAAGTGGGTGAAATTGCCAATGCGTCAATATTGCTGCTAAGTGTGAGAGCATAATTGCGTAAGTTTTCCATCAAATTTTGTACTTTTGGTTTTAATACCTTCGGATAAAGATTCTCTGTCATTTCATAAGATAAAATATTTTTTTTTTTTAATTCTTTGACCCTGGGAGCAAGTTTGTGAGCAGGGTCATGACACTGAAAGGGCTAAAACTTGATTTTGATAGGTAAACAAAGTACAGTATGAAAAAGTAAAATATTCGCTGTTGCAGTAATGTATAAGTGTGCAGCTAATGGAACTAGAAATTGAAATAATTTGGTGTTTTTTGTCACACTACCTGCAGAAAAGTGTGGAAGCAAATTACAATATATAGTGTACAGAATCTACATTGTAGAAGTTTCCTTTCCTTGACACCTCCACTTCTTTCCCTTTGTCATCTTCGTCACCCTTGCCACATAACACTGAAGGGCCCACACTTCAGTGCACATTCAGAGAGGTGATAGGAAACCATTTGAACCACAGGCTTGTCTTGTTAACAAGTGTGGTTGTGGATTTACTGGAAAAGGCCATTAGAAGAAAGTGGATAAAATATTTGGAGAGCTAAAGGCTGCTGATTACAAATGGTTTGGTGTTTGATTTGCAAATTCCTGTATGGTAGTGTGCAATATGTCAAGACTATTAGGTTCTTGTGGTATATTCAAGAATGAAATGAATGGGACAATTGCATTTATTTATATTTTAAGAAGGCTTTGATATTGTTCATCACTGGAAATTGAAAAAAATAAGAGGATGAAAAGGCAAACTACTACAATGGATGACAATTTCTCTGTAAAGAAAATGTGAAGTGATATGAGATGAAATATCTTTGTAATGTCACCAGTGAGATGTTGCAGTGAATAGTGCAGGAAGACCTGGATAGATTGAACAATGGAGTGCAAGATGGAAAGTAGACTTTATTGTGAATAAGTATTATGCAGTAAAAATGGAAGAAGGTAAAGGAAGTCACATGAGGAATATAGTATTTATATATTGATGAGTTATAGGTAGTAGGTTGGTAGACAGCAGCCGCCCAGGGAGGTACTACCGTCCTGCCAAGTGAATGTAAAATGAAAGCCTGTAATTGTTTTACATAATGGTAGGATTGCTGGTGTTTTTTCTGTCTCATAAACATGCAAGGTTTCAGGTACATCTTGCTACTTCTACTTACACTTAGGTCACACTACACATACATGTACAAGCATATATATACACACACCCCTCTGGGTTTTCTTCCATTTTCTTACTAGTTCTTGTTCTTGTTTATTTCCTCTTATCTCCATGGGGAAGTGGAACAGAATTCTTCCTCCGTAAGCTATGCATGTTGTAAGAGGCGACTAAAATGCCAGGAGCAAGGGGCTAGTAACCCCTTCTCCTGTATATATTACTAAATGTGAAAGGAGAAACTTTTGTTTTTCCTTTTGGGCCACCCCGCCTCGGTGGGATACGGCCAGTGTGTTGAAAGAAAGAAGAATACAGTGGACCCCCGCTTAATGATCACCTCCCAATGCGACCAATTATGTAAGTGTATTTATGTAAGTGCATTTGTATGTGTATGTTTGGGGGTCTGAAATAGACTAATCTACTTCACAATATTCCTTATGGGAACAAATTCGGTCAGTACTGGCACCTGAACATACTTCTGGAATGAAAAAATATTGTTAACCGGGGGTCCACTGTATTAATGAGTATTATGGTCTTAAATTTTGATTGTTGAGTAAGTCAAAAAAATATTTTGTGCATTATCAAAGAAGATTTTTATCTTTTTAGGCACCAATAAGAAACGCCCCAAGTTGATAAAAGCACCAAAGAGCAGCAAGTTGTGTAGGGCTGTGTGGTGTTTACGTGCAGGCGAAGAAGTTAGTGGCAAGTGCACATTTCCTAAATGTGACTTCATGCATGATGTTGCTGCATTCTTGAGTTCTAAGCCACAAGACATAGGATCAGTGTGTCACAACTTCCAAAAGTATGGCATGTGCCATTACGGTTTCACGTGCAGGTAGGCAAAGGGTCAACAATAAAGTTTTCTTAGAACATGCTTTTCATAACATAAATACTGCAGTGTTTACTTATTTCATATGTCAAGAATCTCATTGTACAGTACTGTACATAATCTACAAATTCTATTTTTTTTTTATACTTCGACTGTTTCCCATAAATGCAGGGTGACCCAGAAGAAAGAAAAACCCATAAAGAAAAAGCTTTCATTATCAATTAACACTTTTCAGTTTTCATTGCATTTATGGATTTAGAAAAGGCATATGATAAAGTGGATAGGGAAGCAATGTGGCAGATGTTGCAAGTGTATGGAATAGGTAGTAAGTTACTAAATGTTGTAAAGAGTTTTTATGAGGACATTGAGGCTCAGGTTAGGGTGTGAAGGAGAGAGGGAGATTACTTCCCAGTAAAAGTGTAATGTCACCATGGATGTTTAATATATTTATAGATGGGATTGTAAAAGAAGTAAGTGCCAGGGTGTTTGGGAGAGGGATGGGAGTAAATTATGGAAATCAATTACAAATTGGGAGTTGACACAATTACTTTTTGCTGATGATACAGTACTTTTGGGGGATTCTAAAGAAAAGTTGCAAAGGTTAGTGGACGAGTTTGGGAGAGTGTGTAAAGGTAGAAAGTTGAAAATGAATATAGATAAGAGAAAGGTGATGAGGGTATCAATTGATTTAAATAAAGAAAAATTGGATATTACATTGGAGGGAGCAAGTATAGAAGAAGTGAATGTTTTCAGATATTTTGGAGTTGACTTGTCAGCTGATGGGTTTATGAAGGACGAGGTAAACCATAGAATTGATGAAGAAAAAAAGGTGAGTGGTTCATTGAGGTATCTATGGAGACAAAGAACATTATCTATGGAGGCAAAGAAGGGAATGTAAAAGAGTATAGTGGTACCAACGCTCTTACATGGGTGTGAAGCATGGGTTGTAAATGCTGCAGCGAGGAGGCGGCTAGAGGCAGTGGAGATGTTGTGTCTAAGGGCAGTGTGTTGTGTAAATACAGTGAACCCCCGCCTTAGGATGGCATCGCATTAAGTTAAATCCGCCATATGATACATTTGAACGCAAAAATTTTTGTCACGCGATTCGTCCGGGACGTGTCCCATGTGTGGCCTCAGTGCCAGTGTTTACAAGCCAGCCAGTGCGGTCGCATCCACGCATACATTCAGTACATTTCACCTTATCCCAGTGTTTTTTGTGCTTGTACCTGCAAAATAAGTCACCATGGGCCCCAAGAAAGCGTCTAGTGCCATCCCTGTGGTAAAAAGGGTGAGAATTAGTATGGAAATTTAGAAAGATTTTGAAGGGCTAACCCTGAGAAGCCTATGCCAGTTGTGGAATCCATTGTGCCTACTTCAAAGATTAAGGAAATGTGTGCAAAGTGGGTTGAAGTGCAAACTTTTATGGATGAAAAGCACCCTAACACAGCTATTGCAAGCAGTGCTGGTGACTATTACAATGACAATGTTGTGGCCCATTTTAGGCAAATCTTAAAGGAACGGGAGGTACAGAGCTCTATGGACAGATTTGTTGTATGACAGAGCTCCAATGACTCTCAAGCTGGTCCTAGTGGCATTAGAAGGGGAATCCCCTAGTGGCATTAGAAGGGGAATCCCCTAGTGGCATTAGAAGGGGAATCTCCTAGTGGCATTAGAAGGGGAATCCCCTTCCATTAGGACTTGCTACCTCAAGTCCTAATGGAAGGGGATTCCCCTTCTAAACAATAACTTCCACACTCTCCCCTCCTCCCATCCCATCAATCATCATCAGATCTTCAATAAAGGTAAGTGTCATGTATTCTATTCTTAGTAGAGTAGTAATTGTGCATGTCTTCTTCAGTTTGTGTGTATTAAAATTAATATTTCATGTGGTAAAAATTTTTTTTTTTTCATACTTTGGGGTGTCTTGCATGGATTAATTTGATTTCTGTTATTTCTTATTGGGAAAATTAATTCGCCTTATGATAATTTCGGCTTACGATGAGCTCTCAGGAACGGATTAACCCTTAAACAGTCCAGTTAGATCGACGTTCAGATCTGTAGTGCTCCAAAAGTAGATCTATGTTTTCTTTACATATTTTCAAATATAACAAAAAAAAAAGTAGATAAAAGTTTTTTTACACATTTTCAAATGTAAAAAAAAAAAATGATGTACATTTTTTTTCATACTTTCAAATGTTGAAAAAACGTATATATATGTTTGGACCGTTTAAGGGTTAATATCGTAAGGCGGGGGTCCACTGTATTATGCAGAGAATTCGTTGTGTGGAAATTAGGAGGAGGTGTGGAGTTATTAAAAGTATTAGTCAGAGGGCTGAAGAGGGGCTGTTAAGGTGGTTTGGTCATTTAGAAAGAATGGATCAAAGTAGAATGACTTGGAGAGCATATAAATCTGTTGGGAAAGGAAGGCGGGGTAGGGGTTGTTCCTGAAAAGGTTGGAGGGAGGTGGTAAAGGAGGTTTTGTGGGTAAGGGGCTTGGATTTCCAGCAAGCGTGTGTCAGCGTGTTAGATAGGAGTGAATGGAGATGAATGGTTTTTGGGACCTGATGAGCTCTTGGAGTGTGAGCAGGGTAATGTTTTGTGAAGGGATTCAGGGAAACCAGTTAACCAGACTTGAGTCCTGGAAATGGGAAATACAATGCCTGTACTTTAAAGGAGGGGTTTAGGATATTGGCAGTTTGGAGGAACATCTAAACTGTCATATCTGAGCGCCTGTGCAAAGACAGTGATTATGTGTGAGTGATGGTGAAAGTGTTGAATGCTGATGAAAGTTTTTTCTTTCTTTTTTGGGTTTTTCTTTCTTTTTTGGGTACTCTGCCTTGGTGGGAAATGGCCGACGTGTTAAATAAAAAAAGGTATCTATAAAACACGCAATACTATAAAGGTATATGTAAAATGAAATTTTTAAGATGAGAGAAAAAAGCAAGATGTAAAGATAAGTGTAAGTATATGTGACATAATGCTAGTTGGAATAGTTGGTTGCATAGGGATATGGATATTGAACATCTGCATGAGGGAGAGAATAAGACAATCTGTAAAATACTCGTGCATCACTTTATAATGCTTTTAATTGCTTTGCAGATATGGTGGGAATCACATTGAAGGTTTGGGTAATAAAGTGAATGAGGAACTCTGGGCCAAGTATGAGAACAATCCAACAGTCAGCAATATTTTGAAGAAAGAGGTGTGAAGATTTATTTTTATCTGATGAGGTTGTCGTTTTTTTTTCTTGCTAGTCGTACATTACTATGCTTGGTATGGTATACATTGGTTTGTCCAGATACTCTTAGTCAGGGATGAGACTCTCTCCGCATAGTCACTCATTTAGTTCTTGGCCAGACAAAGCAGTACTTAATTTGTCTGACAAAAGGACTAGCACTTCATCCATGCCATTGACTCCATATTTACATTAGACTGGATTGTTAATTTCATTGCAAAGATATTAATTTTTCTGAAAATAATGTTTGAGCATGATATACACAATATGTTGCAAATAAATAGTTCCTAGTGTTCTTTTGAATTCATTCAAGCCTTTCATATTTTCCATCATATAAGGCATAAAAAGGGGCTCTTTATAAAGTAGTTTATACATGTTTATTACTATATTTGTATACTGTACAGTATGCTACTTACAGAAATAGTTATGTGTTTGATTTGGAAAAGTAAAGGTCTGAATTCACCCTATGTCTCTTGCAAAGTGAATAACGTTACATACTAAGAAAAAGGGTGATAGCAATTGCAGAAAGTTGTGGTAAAACAAGGAAAGAACATGTCTGCTTCCCACCCACGTATACAGTACAGTACTTTATTTTCTCAATTTTTTAAAAATGCTCAAGTTTTATATGACATGTTGCTATATGTAGATAGAATATCAGTTGTTTACAGGAAAATATGCTGTATGCTGTTGCTATGTAATAGCAATAGGTTGGCATTTACTGCCACTGCTCTCAATAAGAACAGACACTGGCCATTATGTGTTGCCAGTCACTTCTTGAGGAAGGTAGCACAGATCCCTAGGCTACCTTCCTTCTAGCAGGGCTTCAACTTAGTGTTAATTCATTCCTAGAAATTGTTCACAAGTTGAATGTTTGGAGCTCAGAACCAGTTTTCCTTTGGACATCTGTGTTATAATCAGTAGTGTGTTCTCTATCCATAATATTTCTTATCTAATTCCATTTATATTTTTAACTAAGAATATTTACCCAATACTTTACATGTTAATTAAACAGAACAGAGCTACAATGTAATATAGAGTACAATACAGTACAGGAAGGAAGTGGTGAGAGTAACTGTGAGAGTTAGGTTGTAACATGAGTTTTTGTTGTTCTCACCCACAGGACATGTCCAGTACCTAGGCAGCAGAGTATTTAAGTGCCTTTTTGCTTTTCGTAACATTATTCTGATGTAACAGACACTTGGACAATCCCCCTATTAGTTTGTTACATAGAGGGTTGACTGTAGTTGTGAAATTACCCTCAAAATAGTCTTATATTAATATTGTTTAAACAAAAAATTTAATGATTAATTTTACTGTTTATTTTATTTACTAATTACAGATTCAGTACGAGTTGCGAAAGCGGCAATATGATTTCAACAGAGCAAAACAAGCATACTGCAAAGCACAATCAGAAGTTGCTAAGAACAGTACCATGGAAATAAATACAAATAGAGAGAAAAATCAGAAAAGGACTTCAGCTATTGAAAAGGGTGAGGGTAAAATAGATGACCATGGTGGCAGTGATGAGCAGAATTCATTTAATGGTTCTCATGATCATACTGAAAATTCAGAAACAGACTCTTTAGCACCTGAAACAGAGCACAGAAACTGCTTAGGAAATGCTGAAGATAAAGCAGAAAGCATGAATGCAGAAGAGACAATAACTGAGGCAGCTGATGTGAAACCTGTGGCAGATGTTAGTCAAAAACAAGAAACACAAATAAAAGATAATAATCTAGGACCAGCTCCTGAAGAAGATCTAATTAAACTTAATTCGAGAGAAAAAAAGAAGGTAGGGCTATTTCTTGCTGAGTACTCTGTAATATTTGCTAAAACAGGTTCTCTGACATCCAGCATTCAAGAACTGAGGTTGCATAACATCCAACACTCAGGAACTGAGGTTGTATAACATCCAACACTCAGGAACTGAGGTTGTATAACATCCAACATTCAGGAACTGAGATTGTATAACATCCAACACTCAGGAACTGAGGTTGTATAACATCCAACATTCAGGAACTGAGATTGTATAACATCCAACACTCAGGAACTGAGGTTGTATAACATCCAACATTCAGGAACTGAGGTTGTATAACATCCAACACTCAGGAACTGAGGTCGTATAACATCCAACACTCGGGAACTAAGGTTGTATAACATCCAACACTTAGGAACTGAGGTTGTATAACATCCAACACTCAGGAATTGAGGTTATATGACATCCAGCACTCAGGAACTGAGGTTGTATAACACCTAACACTCAGGAACTGAGGTTTTCTGACATCCAACACTCAGGAACTGAGGTTTTCTGACATCCAACACTCAGGAACTGAGGTTGTATAACATCCAGTGCTCTGGAACTGAGGTTGAAATAAAAGTCTTTATATAAAATAAATCCCCGACTACAAAGCCTAGCAGGGCGTGGTAGACAGAATTTTATCTGTACTTCCGGGATAAATTTACTTGATTATACTTTTAGGATATCCATACCATAGACATGAAGAAACATTTAGGCTTAAAAAAAAAGTATATAGGGTAGGTCAAGATTTCTTCATTTTTTTTTTCTGGCTATCATTCCAGTCAAGCCTGACATGTAATAGAAGAACTTATATTTTCCTTCTAAATGTCAAATGCACATGTACATTTTTTTTTACAGGTGCTTGAGATACAGTAATTGGTGTGGATGGTCATACAGGTTCTACTACTTTGTTGAAGATTATTGAGCAAAATGATAAGTTATAAACTTTGCATAGTAAAACCTCACTTTAAAGGTCACTATTTAATTAATGGATTTGGATTTATTTTGAAATCTGTGGCTGGATAACATTTGTAAGCATCAGAGCCCATTAAATTCAGAATTGTTCATTATTCTTAAGGTACACTGGGGATTTTTTTTTTTTTAGATTTAATGGATAATCAGCTTTAACAGACATACTCTCCCTCCCCATTAGTCTGTTAAATCTAGGGTTCACTGTATTTGTTTATACAGTTTAATCATTTACATTGTACTCTTTTCTACATGTTATTGTTATAGGTGAATGTGTATTTTACTCTTAACATCATTTCTCTACAAAAAATTATATTATACTAACACACATGGTCTTGATACAAATTTTTTTTTTTTTTTTCAACAAGTCGGCCGTCTCCCACCGAGGCAGGGTGACAAAATACATATTTATTATCACATGGCTGTTTCTCACCAAGGTAGGGTGATCCATAACAAAAAAACATTTGCCTCATACATTCAATTACTGTCTTGCCAGATGTGCTCAAACATCACATTTCATATGATCTGAACTCTAATATTCCTGCTTCTCCTTCAGAATGCAGGCATTGTGCTTCCACCTCCAAGACTCAAGTCTGGCTAACTGATTTCTCTCAATCCCTTCATAAATGTGTTCTTGCTTACACTTCAGCAGCATAACAAATTCTCAAAACTATATGTCTCCACACAGCATTGTGTGACCCTTATGGGTTTAGCACTTAGTTATGATTATAACAATAATAATTTATCTCCACTCACCCCAATCTAACATGGTTACACATCCCTTCAGGAGGCTCAAGCCCCTTCCATTTAACCCTTTCAGGATCTGTGTTCTGCGGGTTTAAAGCCAGGGTCTGTGCCGTAGTAGTATGTGATGAGCTCAGCTCACTCAGATAAGTTGTGAGCATTAAATTTGGGCCCAGATATGAGAGAATGGGTCTATGTAATAAGTGTGCACCATAAAAAGAAAATCCTGCAGCACGCATTGCATAATGAGGAAAACACTGTGACCATGTTTTTGGTTTCTTGGTCTCATTTAATAGAAAAGAAGACATATTACAGAAATAGAGATAATTTTGATTGGGTTTAGGACTGAAAATAGCTTGAAATTGAGCTCAAAGTAGTGGAAATTTCAATTTTTGCTGATATTCAAGAGTAAACAAATCACATCACGTGTCCAATACATGTCAGCTGGTGGGTCTAATATGCGTTCACAAATGCACTGATATTATTTTTACAATTATGACAATATTGCATAACAGTAAATCTATTTTTTGGTGTGAATAACTTCTTTTTTTTTTTAACATATTGGCCATTTCCCACCGAGGCAGGGTGACCCAAAAAGAAAGAAAAAAAAAACATTTGTCATTCAACACTTTCACCATCACTCGTACATAATCACTGTCTTTGCAGAGGTGCTCAGATACGACAGCTTAGACGATTTATTATCCCTCCAAACTGTCAATATCCCAAAACTCCTCCTTTGAAGTGCAGGCATTGTACTTTCATGTCCAGGACTCAAGTCCAGCTAACCAGTTTCCCTGAATCTCTTCACAAAATATTACCCTGCTCTTACTCCAACAGCTTGTCAGATCCCAAAAACCATTCGTCTCCATTCACTCCTATCTAACATGCTCACGCACGCTTGCTGGAAGTCCAAGCCCCATGCCCACAAAACATCCTTTACCCTTTCCCTCCAACCTTTTCGGGGACAACCCCCGCCTTCCTTCCCAAACAGATTTATACGCTCTCCAAGTCATTCTACTTCGTTCCATTCTCTCTAAATGACCAAACCACCTCAACAGCCCCTCTTCATCCCTCTGCTTAATACTTTTAGTAACTCCACACCTCCTAATTTCCACACTACGAATTCTCTGCATAATATTTAAACCACACATTGCCATTAGACACGGCATCTTCACTGCCTCCAGCCACCTCCTCAGTGCAGCATTTACAACCCATGCTTCACACCCTTGTAAGTGTTGATACCACTATATTCTCGTACATTTCTTTCTTTGCTTCCATGGATAACGTGTTTTTGTCTCCACAGATACCTCAGCGCACCACTTGCCTTTTTTCCTTCATCATTTCTATGGTTAACCTCATCCTTCATAAACCGATCTGCTGACAAGCCAGCTCCCAAATATCAGAAAACATTCACTTCTTCCATACGCCCTCCCTCCAATGTGATATCCAATTTTTCTTTATCTTTATCGTTTGATACCCTCATCACCTTTCCCTTATCTACATTCACTGTCAACTTTCTACCTTTACACACCCTCCCAAACTTGTCTGCTAACCTTTGCAACTTTTCTTTAGAATCCCCCAAAAGCACAATATCATCAGCAAAAAGTAACTGTGTCAACTCACATTTTGTATTTGATTCCTCATAATTTAATCCCACCCCTCTCCCAACACCCTAGCATTTATTTCTTTTACAACCCCATCTATAAATATGTTAAACAACCATGGTGACATTACACATCCCTGTCTAAGACCTACTTTTACTGGGAAGTAATCTCTCTCTCCTACACACCCTAAAATGAAAATAAAAATTCATGTGTAAAGCCTGGAAACATAACTAATGAACAGAGGAAATGTTATTTTAGTGTCAGAAATGCCTGCATTGTTTATTCTGGACCCTACTTTGAAACTGGAATATTTTGAAATTTGTGTGAAATTTGCCAAATTATCAATATCTGACCACTTTATTGGGTAGTTGAAATAGTTGATTGGGTGGTTTCCTATGCTCAGTCGATAAAATAGAAGGCATATTAGCGAAATAGCAAAGAATTTGGTTGACTGAAGCAATGTAATTGGCCTAAAATAGGGGTCAAAGTGGGCAAAGTCACTGATGCATAAATATTGCTGACAGCAAAATTCGCGATAACGTACGTTTGTTAATTTTCCATCAAATTTCGTACTTTTTGTTTTATTACTGTCAGAAAAAGATTACAATTTCATAAGAAAAAATAACAAAATTTTTTTTTGAAAATTCTTGGACCCTGTAGACAAGTTTCAGATCGAGGGTCTGGACCCTGAAAGGGTTAAAACCTTCTTATCCTCCTTTCAACCATTCCTGGGATGACCCGTTTCCCTTCCTACCACTCTTGATCTAAGTACATTTTTGGTCATTCTGTTCTGCTCTATCTCTAAATGCTCAAAGCACATCAAGAAGCCCTTTTCTGCCCTCTGAATAATACCCTTTGTAACCCCATACTACCTAAATTTTATGCTCCTAAGTCTTTGCATAATACAGTGGACCCCCGACTTACAATATTAATTCGTTCCAGAAGGCTGTTCGGGTGCCGTTACCGAACGATTTTGCTCCCATAAGGAATATTGTAAATTAGATTAGTCCGTTTCAGACCGCCAAAAATACACTTACAAAAGCACTTACAAAAATACACTTTCATAATTGTTCGAGTTAGGAGCTGATCGTAAATCAGGGGTCCACTGTATTCATACCATGCATTGTTCACAAATGTGCCATCTATACTGCCTTCAGCCCTCTCCTCAGTGCAGTATTTAAAGCCCATCCCTTGCACCCATTTAAAAGGGTTTTTATTATTCCATCTGTTCTGTGATCACTTCATCTTTAATAGACCCATTTGTTGGGAATCCAATTCTTCATTGCCTAATCTTTTTTTTGTTACTCTCATCACCTTGCTCTTTTCTGTGCTCAGTTTTAATTTCTTTTACACACCTTTCCAGACTCTTCCACCAAACTTTGCAGCTTCTCTTCAGAATTTCCCAGAGAACTGTGTCACTTTTCAAAGAGCAACTGTAGCAACTCAGTTTGTATCAGATTCATTTCATTATCATTTGATCCTACTCTATAATGTGCTTATTTTATAGCTGCCTAGGGAACTAGGTGTGGGCATATTTTTTTTTTTCCAACAAACTGGCCATATCCCACCAAGGCAGGGAGGGGTATACCAAAGTATAGTGGTATCAACACTGTTATATGGGTGTGAAGCATGGACTTTGAATATTGCAGTGAGGAGGCAGGAGGCAGTAGAGATGTCATGTTTGAGAGTGATGTGTTGGGTAAATATTCTACGAAGAATTTGGAGTGTGAAGATTAGAAAATGATGTGGGGCTGAGAAGAATTTTATGTGGGGGTTTGGGCATTTAGAGAGGATGGATCAGAATTGGATGACTAAAAGGATATGTAAAGCTAGGGTGGAGGGACCAAGGGGGAGGGGTTGGAGGAATGGGGTAAAAGGAGGTTTTTAAGTGCTAGGGGCTTCACCAACAGGCTTGTGTGAGTATGTTAGATTGGAGTTAGTAGAGACAAGTTGTTTTTTATGATTTGACATGCTTTTGGAATGTGAGCAAGGTAACATGAAGGTATTCAGGGTAACTGGTTAATCAGCCAATCAACCTTCACCTAGTGCTTCTTGGATAGCCAGGTGCTCACTCAGTTCATGGATGAAGCCCATGAACACCTGATGTGGGATAGGTCCTCTATGGTTCACTGAGTTGTAAAGGGATAACCTTCCAACTGTCATCTGTGTAAAACCACCTCCTCCTCTCCTAGTGTTTCAGATGAAAACAGGGTTCTTGCTGCTTCCTTACATGGTCATTCCCAGTGCCCTTTGAAATCCAGGAAAGGACTGATGGGTCTGGTAGGGAAACTTCGAATTCTGTTGAACTTGAATCCAAGTCTCATTCATGATATCATTCAATATATGAGCAGACAGCAACTGAACCATTGAATTCAGGATTATGCCTGATGTTGAAATCATTTCTTTATATGAATTCAAGGTTCACATTCACTTCCTTGATTTGGTGAATGTTTGGGCCCCTTTCTCTATTGGAAATTTTCTGAACCTTTCTCTGGTAGTAAGTTCACTTCAGTTCTACAAAGTGGTGAGGTTCTTCTCTTCCGCAAATGTTCTGCTAGGCTCTACAGTGATGGTCAGTGACAAATAGGCTTTAAGGCTATGTGCCCACAAAGGCCAATTTGACAGCTGCTGAGGCTTGAACATCCAGCAGGTTGTCTAAGTGTGTTAGAGTGGAGAGAATGGGATTGAGTAGTTTTTTATGGCTTGTGCCATTGGAGTGTGAGCAAGGCAACATTCATCAGTCGATTCAGGGAAAATCAGTTAGCTAGCGTTGAGTCCTGGAGTTGGGAAGTAGTGTCTTTTCTGTAAAAGAGGTGAGGATGTTACAGTTTGAAGGATAATTTGAATTGTGATGTCTGAAGATTTCTGGCAAGACAGCTATTGGATGAATTATAGTGACTGTGTTTCCTTTGTTTTTTGTTATCCTACTTTAGTGGGAGATATTCGATGTATTAATTTTTTTTAGTGACTTTAGATTGGACCTTTAGGAATGCAACTCCCCCTCCTGCAAATTTTTGGGATAGCTATACAAGGGACTAGGCATTTTGTGATGGGCATGGAAGAATAAAAATAAGATGACAGTTAACACAAACTTGTGAAAGCCCTTGATAATCACAATTGATGTGAGCAGCATTAATTACAGTATTATAGGTATTTGATATTTCTCAAATATTTCTTATTGTTTATTATGAAATTTTTACAATAGATTCTTAAAAATTACTGTCCTCCTAATTTTGTATTTGTAGAAGTTGATAAAGAGAATTGTTATTAATTAGTATTTTCTTTAATACTAGGTCTTCTAATTATGTCCAGATTGAATGGAGAGACAAGACATATCTGGCTCCTCTGACTACCTTGGGAAACCTGCCCTTCCGTCGCATCTGCAAGCAGTATGGAGTAGATATAACATGTGGAGAAATGGCACTTGCATCTTGTCTTTTGCAAGGTCCTCCTAGTGAGTGGGCCCTCGTTAAGCGCCATGAATCAGAAGACTGTTTTGGCATTCAGGTATTTCGAATATCGAAAATTTTATCAGTTTTTTTCTATTTATAATTCTTATAAGCTGACTAATCTGTAGTATCTAGCTATGAAAAGGTTGAGGTTAAAGGCAGTGACATCATCTGAAACCATGTGGGTGTGAATTATTAATAAATTAGAAAACTGTCTTGTTGTAAGAGGTATAATTTCTTAGGTGTGTGGAAGCAATGCAGAATCCATGGTTAAATGTGCCCAGGTTTTAGAGGAAAATACTGATGCTGACTTCATAGATATCAACATGGGCTGCCCTATTGATCTTATCTACAAACAGGTATGTTGAACTATAAATATAAGTAAATATTATTTCACATTGTTTGTTCTGTCTGCTACCTGAAAGGATGGTTGTATAATATGGTGGTCCTCATTTATATTTGTGGAAAAAATCTAAAATATTTGATCTGACCTTGACAAAAACTTTCATTTGATTCACTCGGATGTGGGGTTACCAAAAGTATAATTCAAAGAGCTGAAGAGGGGTCATTGAAGTGGCTTCAGCATATACAGAAGATGGAACAGAATAGGATGACTAGGAGGGTATACAAGAAGTCTAGGGTAGAGGGATGGAAGGAGTGGTAGGAGTCATCTTAGGAAGGGATGACAGAAGTGGGCAAATGAAGTTTTGAGTGCTAGGGGCTTCAACATACAACAGGTTTGTGTGAGTGTATTAGACTGGAGTGAGTGGCTATTGACAGGTATTGGCCTTTGTGCTGTACCAGTACTCCTCACAATTTTTCAGAATACAGTACATGATATTTCTTGCCTTCTCACTCTTTGTTACATTTCCTCTCAGTTACAAACAAACAAAAAATATAAAATTATAATTATTATAAACATTTCACCATAGATTTCACAGGACCATTTAACCCTTAAACTGTCCAAACGTAGATCTACGTTTTTTCAACATTTGAAAGTGTGTAAAAAAACATAGATTTTTTTTTTTACATTTGAAAACGTGTAAAAAAAACTTTGATTTACATTTTTTTGATATATTTGAAAATATGTAAAAAAATGTAGATCTACTTTTGGAGCACTACGCATGTGAACGTAGATCTGTTTGGACAGTTTAAGGGTTAATGTAGTAGGGTCTGAACTTGCAGTGTTTCTCTTTTAAGGTAGGAGCACTTTGGAATTAATTAATAATTGACAAAGACTCACTCCTCTGAGTGTTGAGGGTTGGTGGGTGCAAGAGAGAGGGGGTGGGTGGATTTGAGAAAGAGGATGGGTGTAAGAGAGAGAGGTGTGTAGTGTGTGTGAAGTGAAGGTAGTTGTGAGTGAGATCAGTGTTGTGTGGTGCTGTCTCACTCCAGTTAAATGTGTCCCTGACATGGTTAACAATGTTACGCTGGAGCCTTCCTCAAGAACCCACCAGCCAACCCACCCACTGTCCTCATTTTCCAACCACTGATGCATTAACACAATGTAAATAATAAATCTACAGATCTTGACTAATTTTTGCCATAAAATTGTGAGGTATGCACAAATAACATGTACTTAGTACCGTACCTCAGCCACATGCCTCTGCCATACCACTTAAATCAATTGCACACCCAGCAACCTCCACCCATAGCACCCACTCATACCCCCCTTTCTGCCCTATGACCACATTTCCTTGCTGCACACCCAGCACCCTCACTCATACTGGCTAGATGCCCTTGCTGTTCACCCAGCAACCTCATACTCATGCCACCCACCCCTTTAACCCTTTTAGGGTTTCGGCCGTACTAGTACGGCTTACGACCCAGGGTTTTTGACGTACTAGTACGCCTAAATTCTAGCGCCCTCAAATCTAGTGGGAGAAAGCTGGTAGGCAACATATGAAAGAATGGGTCTATGTGGTCAGTGTGCACAGTATAAAAAAAATCCTGCAGCACACAGTGCATAATGAGAAAAAAAAACTGTGACTGTTTTTTGGGAATAAAACAGCCACTTTGCACTGTATTTTCGTATGGTATTTATTGTTGTATTCTAGTTTTCTTGGTCTTATTTTATAGAATGGAAGACATATTACAGAAATTGAGATGATTTTGACTGGTTTTACAAAGAAAAGTACCTTGAAATTGAGCTCAAAGTAGCAGAAATGTTCGACTTTTACCAAAGTTCAAAAGTAAACAAATCATGCCAAGGTTCCAATACACGTCAACTGGTGAGTCTAATATTCTTTTGCAAGTGCACCAATATTATTTATACCATTTTTTACACTAATGCAGTAGTCTGCATAACAGTAAATCTTCTATTTTTTGTGAGAATAAAAATTCAAAGTGGAAAGCAAAAGAATATAAGAGGGGCCTTGAGACGTGACTAATGAACAGAGGAAATGTCATTTAAGTGCCAGGAATGTCTTTCTTGTTTATTCTGGACCCTATTCGGAAATTGGTATCTTTTGAAATTTGTGTGAAATTGGCAAAATTGCTAAATTCTGACCACTGTACTGGATAGTTGAAATTGATAAATGGGTGGTTTCTTGCACTCATTCGATAGAAAAAATGGAGTTCTAGCGAAATATTCATGTTTTTGTCGACTAGTATAGTGGAATTGGCCGAAAATGGGGCTCAAAGTGGGCAAAATTGCTGATGCGTAAACATTGCCGAGACTGCTAACTTCGCGAGAGCATAATTCTGTAAGTTTTCCATCAAATTTCAAACTTTTGGTGTCATTATGATCGAGAAAAGATTCCCTATCTTTTCATAAGAGAAAATTATTTTTTTTTTTTTAAATTTGGCCGACCCTGAGAACGAGTCTCGGAGAGGGCCTGTCGACCCTCAAAGGGTTAATATCCCCATGGCCACATGCCATCACCCACATCATTCCAACCAGTAGCCTCCATCTGCACTGTCCCAACCATCAGCATCCATCCACACAACCTGCCCTTATAATTTTCCTCATGGCCACGTGCCTACGCTTACATCATTCCCCCACAGCCACATTTTCCCTGCTACCTCAAGATCATGCTCTTACCCACACCCCCCACCACTTGACTTCCTCACCTTGACCTTTCACCTTAACATGCTGTCCACACATCTTATCACTTAATCACCCATCACCCTCATTACTATGCACTCACCTACTCAATCATTCATCATCCATGCCACCACTGACACTGGGCCACCAACACAACCACACCTTTCACCCACACCACTCTTTCACAGCTTCAAGCCCACAGAGCCTTGCTCCAAGAGCACCATACCCACATTTTACCAATGATTTCACAGCCCAAACACCCTAATACACTTTCCACACACCTAATCACATGGCTTCCCACCACCCTCATTGCCACCCACACCACCAACTGCACACTCACCCACCCAGTCATCCATCATCCACACCAACACCCACACTTTGCCAACGACACTGCCACCCACGTGGTCATGATCATACCACCTCATTTCTTCCAGCTTCCACCCTCCCCGTTACCCCTCCACTGCCTAGTATCCACAACC
This sequence comes from Cherax quadricarinatus, assembly GCF_038502225.1. Classification (NCBI taxonomy): domain Eukaryota; kingdom Metazoa; phylum Arthropoda; class Malacostraca; order Decapoda; family Parastacidae; genus Cherax; species Cherax quadricarinatus. Next base: position 3,630,293 of record NC_091321.1, on the reverse strand, counting down.
TCCCAACACCAGTCTCTATCTCCTGCCTCCACCCCCTCAACTGCCTGGTCTCCACCTCCTACTAAATGTGTGGATTGAAGACAAGAAAGAAAGGTCATGATTTATTTGTTTGCAGTTAAAATGTGTATTGTCATCCTGCTAGGAAGTCTGGACCATGGTACAATATCATAGATATTAGTAAACATAAACATACGATATCTGGTGTGTAATAGATAATAGATTGATAGTAATACAGAAATCACTCTAATTTTTCTTGCATTATTAAAAGAAGATGCAATATTCATGTTCCTGTAACATTATGCAGAAATAATTGTTGTACAGAAAGTTGATATGATTTTTAAATGTATCATTCTTATGATTATGTCTCTCTGCATGTCAGTTTTATTGAATCTAGAGCAAGATAATATGGTGTAGTACTGAATTTTAAAATTAGGAATCATCATATTGACCTGATAGGGAGGGGGTAGTGCATTGATGCGGCGTCACAGCTGCCTCGAGCACATGGTACGAGGCATGACAAAGATTTTGACTAAACCCCTCACACTGAAGATGAGAACAGCCATCTACCATGATACTCAGGTTGCTCACAAAATTATTACGAAGGCCAAGCTGTGGGATATTTCTATGATTACGGTGAGTTGTGTGCCTTGTTTTAATATTCTATATTTATTTATTTTCCTGCATACAAGAGATATTTTTAAAAAACTGTGTAAACATGAGCACATTTTTAAATTTGTATGACCATCCATATTATCACTTGTGTGATGTATACCATGTTTTCCTTAAGGCAGGCATCCCAAACAAGATAAGAAATTTGCAGTCATTCACACACTGGCTGACTTTCGAGATTGAGTAGAGACATCAAAGTATTACAGTGTAGACTCACACAACCAAGACAGCCCCATGTCAGTTTCAGAGTGAAGAGAGCAAGACACTGTCTTGCTAGAGATATTACTTAGCTTATACTCTTAACAGAGATATTACTTAGCTTATATTCTTAACCCTTTGACTGTTTTGGCTGTATACATACGTCTTACGAGCCAGTGTTTTGGACCTATACAGTGAACCCCCGCTTAACGATCACCTCCCAATGCGACCAATTATGTAAGTGTATTTATGTAAGTGCGTTTGTACGTGTATGTTTGGGGGTCTGAAATGGACTAATCTACTTCACAATATTCCTTATAGGAACAAATTCGGTCAGTACTGGCATCTGAACATACTTCTGGAATGAAAAAATATCGTTAACCGGGGGTCCACTGTATATACTCAATAATTCTAGCGGCTTCAAATCAAGCAGGAGAAAGCTAGTAGGCCCACATGTGAGAGAATGGGTCTGTGTGGTCAGTGTGCACCATATAAAAAAAATCCTGGAGCACGCAGTGCATAATGAGAAAAAAAACCTCTGACCGTTTTTTTGGATTAAAACACCGACTTTGAGGTGTATTTTTGTATAGTATTTATCGTTGTATTCTTGTTTTCATGGTCTCACGTGATAAAGTGGAACACATATTACAAAAATAGAGATGATTTTGATTAGTTTCATGGTGAAAACAACCTTGAAATTGAGCTCAAAGTAGTGGAAATGTTTGATTTTTACCAGTGTTCAAGAGGAAGCAAATCACACCACACGTCCAATACACGTCAACTGGGGAGTCTAATATTCTTTTACTAGTGCACTGATATTATTTATACCATTTTTACAATAATGCAGCAGTCTGCATAACAGTAAATCATCTAACTTTTGTATGAATAAAAAATCAAAATAGAAAGCAATAGTAATATAAGAGGGGCCTAGGGACGTGACTAATGAACAGAGGATATGTTATTTTAGTGCCAAGAATGTCTACATTGTTTATTCTGGACTCTATTTTGAAATAGGCATTTTTTTTAATTTGCATGAAATTGGCCAAATTGCCAATTTCTGACCACTTTATTGGGTAGTTCAAATCGGCAAATGGGCAGTTTCTTGTAGTGAATGGATAGAAAAAAGGGAGTTCTAAAGAAATAGCTATGAGTTTGGTCAACTGGAACAATGGAATTGGCCAAAAAATAGGGCTCAAAGTTGGCGAAATCGCCGATGCATATATGTCGCCAAAACCGCTAACTTCGCGGGAGCGTAATTCCGTGAGTTCTCTACCAAATTTCGTACTTTTATTGTCATAACCATCGGGAAAAGATTCTCTATCATTTCACAAGAAAATAATAATTTTTTTTTCCAAAAAATTTTCGACATAGAATGACAGTTTCAGAAAGGGGCTTGCGACAGTCAAAGGGTTAACAGAGCTGCAAATCCTCTACATTCAGTCAACTCTAATAAGCATGCATGCATGCATATATATATGTCTTTCTTTCTTTCTTTCAACACACTGGCCGTATCCCACCGAGGCAGGGTGGCCCAAAAAGAAAAACGAAAGTTTCTCTTTTAAATTTAGTAATTTATACGGGAGAAGGGGTTACTAGCCCCTTGCTCCCGGCATTTTAGTCGCCTCTTACAAAACGCATGGCTTACGGAGGAAGAATTCTGTTCCACTTCCCCATGGAGAAAATATACATATATATACGAATATACATATATATACATATATACATATATATACATATATACATATATATACATATATATATATTTATATTTATATTTATATTTCAACAAGTCGGTCGTCTCCCACCGAGGCAGGGTGACCCAAAAAAGAAAGAAAATCCCCAAAAAGAAAATACTTTCATCATCATTCAACACTTTCACCACACTCGCACATTATCACTGTTTTTGTAGAGGTGCTCAGAATACAACAGTTTAGAAGCATACACATATAAAGATACACAACATATCCCTCCAAACTGCCAATATCCCAAACCCCTCCTTTAAAGTGCAGGCATTGTACTTCCCATTTCCAGGACTCAAGTCCAACTATGTATATGAAAATAACCGGTTTCCCTGAATCCCTTCACTAAATATTACCCTGCTCACACTCCAACAGATCGTCAGGTCCCAAGTACCATTCGTCTCCATTCACTCCTATTGAACACGCTCATGCACGCTTGCTGGAAGTCCAAGCCCCTTGCCCACAAAACCTCCTTTACCCCCTCTCTCCAACCCTTTCGAGGATGACCCCTACCCCGCCTTCCTTCCCCTATAGATTTATATATATATTTTATTTTTATTATATTATCACACTGGCCGATTCCCACCAAGGCAGGGTGGCCCGAAAAAGAAAAACTTTCACCATCATTCACTCCATCACTGTCTTGCTGTAGTGTAAAGCACCCTTCTGGCAAGACAGTGATGGAGTGAATGTTGGTGAAAGTTTTTCTTTTTCGGGCCACCCTGCCTTGGTGAGAGACGGCCAGTGTGATAATAAAAAAAAAATATATATATTTATTATTATTTATTATCACACTGGCCGATTCCCACCAAGGCAGGGTGGCCCGAAAAAGAAAAACTTTCACCCTCATTCACTCCATCACTGTCTTGCCAGAAGGGTGCTTTACACTACAGTTTTTAAACTTCAACATTAACACCCCTCCTTCAGAGTGCAGGCACTGTACTTCCCATCTAAAGGACTCAAGTCCGGCCTGCCGGTTTCCCCTGAACCCCTTCATAAATGTTACTTTGCTCACACTTCAACAGCACGTCAAGTATTAAAAACCATTCGTCTCCATTCACTCCTGTCAAACACGCTCACGCATGCCTGCTGGAAGTCCAAGCCCCTCGCAAACAAAATCTCCTTTACCCCCTCCCTCCAACCTTTCCTAGGCCGACCCCTACCCCGCCTTCCTTCCACTACAGACTGATACACTCTTGAAGTCATTCTGTTTCGCTCCATTCTCTCTACATGTCCGAACCACCTCAACAACCCTTCCTCAGCCCTCTGGACAACAGTTTTGGTAATCCCGCACCTCCTCCTAACTTCCAAACTACGAATTCTCTGCATTATATTCACACCACACATTGCCCTCAGACATGACATCTCCACTGCCTCCAGCCTTCTCCTCGCTGCAACGTTCATCACCCATGCTTCATATATATATATATATATATATATATATATATATATATATATATATATATATATATATATATATACAGTGGACCCCCGCTTAACGATCACCTCCAAAAGCGACCAATTATGTAAGTGTATTTATTTAAGTGCGTTTGTACGTGTATGTTTGGGGGTCTGAAATGGACTAATCTACTTCACAATATTCCTTATGGGAAAAAATTCGGTCAGTACTGGCACCTGAACATACTACTGGAATGAAAAAAGTTTGTTAACCGGGGGTCCACTGTATATATATATATATATATATATATATATATATATATATATATATATATATATATATATATATATATATATATATATATATATATATATATATATATATTTTTCAACAAGTCGGCCGTCTCCCATATATATAGATATATATATATATATATATATATATATATACAGTGGACCCCCGCTTAACGATCACCTCCAAATGCGACCAATTATGTAAGTGTATTTATGTAAGTGCGTTTGTACGTGTATGTTTGGGGGTCTGAAATGGACTAATCTACTTCACAATATTCCTTATGGGAAAAAATTCGGTCAGTACTGGCACCTGAACATACTACTGGAATGAAAAAAGTTCGTTAACCGGGGGCCCACTGTATATATATATATATATATATAATATATATATAATATATATATATATGTAGTAGGTTGGTAGACAGCAACCACCCAGGGAGGTACTACCGTCCTGCCAAGTGAGTGTAAAACGAAAGCCTGTAATTGTTTTACACGATGGTAGGATTGCTGGTGTCTTTTTTTTCTGTCTCATACACATGCAAGATTTCAGGTATGTCTTGCTACTTCTACTTACACTTAGGTCACACTACACATACATGTACAAGCATATATATACACACTCCTTTGGGTTTTCTTCTATTTTCTTTCTAGTTCTTGTTCTTGTTTATTTCCTCTTACCTCCATGGGGAAGTGGAACAGAATTCTTCCTCTGTAAGCCGTGTGTGTTGTAAGAGGCGACTAAAATGCCGGGAGCAAGGGGCTAGTAACCTCTTCTCCTGTATACATTACTAAATGTAAAAGGAGAAACTTTAATTTTTTCTTTTGGGCCACCCTGCCTCGGTGGGATACGGCCGGTGTGTTGAAATAAAGAAAGAAAGATATATATATATTTTTTTTTTTTTTTTTTTTTTTTTTTTTTTCAACAAGTCGGCCGTCTCCCACCGAGGCAGGGTGACCCAAAAAAGAAAGAAAATCCCCAAAAAGAAAATACTTTCATCATCATTCAACACTTTCACCACACTCGCACATTATCACTGTTTTTGCAGAGGTGCTCAGAATACAACAGTCTAGAAGCATAAACATATAAAGATACACAACATATCCCTCCAAACTGCCAATATCCCAAACCCCTCCTTTAAAGTGCAGGCATTGTACTTCCCATTTCCAGGACTCAAGTCCGACTATATGAAAATAACCGGTTTCCCTGAATCCCTTCACTAAATATTACCCTGCTCACACTCCAACATATATATATATATATATATATATATACCACTATATGTTTACAAACCCATTATTTCACAGTACTGTATATCTCAGTCTCCTTACTATTCTTCCTTAGAGATCCCCTATACCTTATATCTACCTCTGGTTTATAATATCTACCTTTGGTTTATAAACCCTCTATCTTCCTTGTTTTAAGTCATTTTTGCTACATTACCAAACTCCTTGAGTAAGATACAACACAACATATTGTTATCAAATAATACACATTGTACTCACCAAAAACTTGCACTCAGAAGAGGAATGCTAGGATGATGTTTTGGTCTGTCCTGGACCATTGTCAAATCACAACAGAGAGTAAGAGGCAGGGAAGGTAAGAAGATGGAATGGAGAGAGGGATTTGAAAAAAGAGCAAGGGAAGAATGATGGTGATGGCAGCTGTGGCTTTGGTGGCTGTCACACAATGTGTCTTTGTAAAGTGGTCCAAGTCAGACTGAAATGTCATCTTAAGCTCCTCTCTCCTATGTGTGGTTTATTTGTGCTTACCTGTCCACTTATCGAGGAATATAGAGATAGTATAATAACCTATGTGATATGTCAAGATATCTTATTAGTGAAAATATGATACCAGAGATATTTAGCAAATTTCCTAAATTTTCTTGTAACAGATAAGTGAACTGTAGATATAAATCCAGATGTACTCCTGTAAACCCTTTTGGGGCCTAGTTCTAAGGCCTTTTGTGTATCCATATGCTCTTATCATCTGCAGGATGGATATGGGGTGCACAATTAACTAGCCATTTTGGGGGCAAAATCTAAAGAAAATCCCAACTTGATCCTTACTCAAAAACTCAATAGTTTTTAATAGCCTACTTATTCCATAAATTTGCAACACCTATACATGTTCAGTCAAACCCAAGAATTTGCATACCTTGCAATCCAAATGATTCGATTATAAAATGTTTTTGCTGAAGGGCTTTTAGCAAATTTCTTCAATTATTCATGATCTTTTGTGGTTCCTTTTGTCATTTTGTTGGAGTGTGATACTTAAATTTAAAAATAACCGAAGGATTTCATTTAAAATGTGTTCATTCTTTCTTATCAATATCAGTGTGAAGCAAATTAGAGCAATATTTAAATAGACATAAACCCCCCCAAAATTAAATAACTTATACATAGTAAATTTTCCATTGTCTGTGGCTTGAGGACTTGAGACATCTCGAGGAACCTAAACCTTGTGAATTATGAGGTTTCATTTTATGTGTTTTATTTCCTAGCATTTTTTTATTTATATAGATATAACTGTCATTACAAGTTGTAATAGTATTTGCACTAAATTCAGTAATTCACATCATGTTTGATAAACATTGTTGTTGGGAAATTCTGTGTAGTATTACACAAAATGTTTTATATAAAAATTAAAAAGATGATCTTCCCAGTTATACTTGAGTTATATTCTGTGCATTGTAATTAAGATGTTTTGTGGTTTCAGCTTCATGGACGTTCCAAGGAGCAACGCTATTTGAAAATTGCTGATTGGGATTACATCAATGAGTGTGCTATGGTGGCTGATCCCATGCCTTTATTTGGCAATGGGGATGTACTCAGTTTTGAAGACTACAGTTATCATCGGCAACATTCAAAAGTTGCTGGTAATGTCATTTAATTAATAATTTCTTCATGATCATATAGTACTACTACAAAAACTGCCAGCACCTCCGAGGATGTTATGTCACAGGGATAAAACTTGGCCATGAGAGTGCAAGAGTGTATAGTTAGGTAATTTTTTTTCAAACACCAGACAAGGGAGAAATTGACTGAGGAATAAACATATACAGCCTCTCCTCACTTAACAACGTACTCGTTTACTGATGACTCGGACTTACGACAGGTTCTGACCAATATACATATGCATACCTGAATAATGTATATTAGAGCTGATTTCCTCTGTTCTGTTTTACAATATACACTATACAGTGGACCCTCGGTTATCGGCCGTAATCTGTTCCAGAAGGTCGGCCAAAAACTGAAATAATATTTCCCATAAGAATTAATAGAAATACAGTTAATCCATTCCAGATAAAAATATTCACAAAAAAATAATTTTTTTTAACAATTATATAAATATTACATACCTTTATTGAAGACTAATGCTGGCTTCAGGAAGATAAGGAGGAGGAAAGAGGGAGGAGTTAGTGTTTGGAAGGGGAATCCCTCTCCATAAGGACTTCAGGTACCAAGTCCTTATCTGGGGTTACTTCCCTTCTTGGTCTTTTAATGCCACTAAGACCAGCTACACTTCCTGCATGCTTGCTACACTCCCTGCATGCTTGCTACACTTCCTGTATGCTTGCTACACTTCCTGCATGCTTGCTACACTTCCTGCATGCTTGCTACACTCCCTGCATGCCTGCTACACTTCCTGCATGCCTGCTACACTTCCTGCATGCCTGCTACACTTCCTGCATGCCTGCTACACTTCCTGCATACCTGCTACACTTCCTGCATGCCTGCTACACTCCCTGCATGCTTACTACTCTCCCTTCATGCTTGCTACACTCCCTGCATGTCTGCTATACTCCCTGCATGCCTGCTACACTCCTTGCATGCCTGTTACAATCCATGCATGCTTGCTACACTTCCTGCATGTCAGCTACACTCCCTGCATGCCTGCTACACTACCTGCATGTCTGCTACACTTTCTACATGCCTGCTACACTTCACACTTAAGTTCCATGGTGTTTCTCACTTTCTTTACCACAGGAACTTTCTTTGGAGCCATGGTTACTTATTTCACAGTTGCACTGCAAAAATAACACAAAGTACAATGGGAAATAAGTGAAATGTTTGGATGTATGAGCAGAAGCTTCCTCAGCCACCGAGAGAGACGGCCAAACTGATGTGCAAGCAGCCCCAGCTGGCGGATGGACACGTCCCAAATGGCCGATAACCGGGCGCCGAAAAACTGGTCGATCACCGAGTTGGCTGATAACAGAAGCGGCCAATAACCGGGGGTCTACTGTACTACTGTATAAACATTTAAAAGCACAGTGGAACCCCGAGTTTCAGTCGTAATCTGTTCCAGGAGCTAGGCCTAAAGTCGAAACAGCCTAAAGTCGAAGCAGTATTTCCCATAAGAAATAATGTAAATCCAATTAATCCGTTCCACCCAAAAATATTCATAAAAAATAATTTTTTATAGAATAAATACTATAGTTTTACATACAAAAAAACAATGAGAATAAATATAAAGCACTAATTTTAATGGATAAATGAACATTTAAATAAGTTTTACCTTTATTGAAGACCTGTTGGCATATGAGAGGCAGGAGAGTTTGTTTGGAGGCAGGACAAAATAGTCCTTCAATATGACTCTAATACCAACTCTACAGCTTATTTATCTATTGCAATTCATCTAATATGACATAATAAACAATATTAATAACATAGAAACATGACATATACATGTACTCTAGAATGAATAAAGTACGTCATTATGTATGTCACGACTGGTGTTACGTTGTTTTGTTGTTGGGTGTATAAGGGCCATTGAGAGCATAAGCATAAGCAGCAGCAGAGGTGGCGGTGTTTTCAGTCGCCCTATATACCTCAAACAACAGTGGAGGAGTTAAGTTTCATGTCATTTTTCTGTCGCTTAATCGCTTAACTTACTTGCTACACTGTTAATGCTACAATATCGCTGGCTGTTGCTATAGCCTTTATCAACTCGTGCTGCTTTCGTATCGTACTTATCGTAGAATCACTGAAGAAGGCACATTCTCCCCTCTCTTTTCCTCCTCCATTTTGGTACTTTGCTACAATTTCTTTCTTCAATTCTATCATGTTTCTCACTTTCTTTACCAAAGGGCTGCCACTAGGAAGTTATGAATTTATTGTGAAATGTTTGGATGAGCACGCAGAGTAATATTCACTTGAGGATAAACAAAGCTAGACTGGCTCATGACGCCTGCATGGGCAGGCAGACAGGTCTGGTACGCCGGCCGAAACACAGGGCACGGTGAAACTTGGGACAAAATTTAGCCGAAAAAAGCGGTCTAAACTCAAAGCAGCCGATACTCAGGGCGGCCAAAACTCGGGGTTCCACTGTATACCAGAAATGTTGTAAATGGTGCAAAGGTGACATTAAAACAATATCAAAGATGGTTGACACAAACACACTACCATTATAGTATGCTCTTCACTTAGCGACGAATTTGTTTACCGATGTGGTCTTAGGAACAGAACTCCGTTGTTAAGTGAGAAGAGGCTGTTTAGAGTTTTCCCTAATATTGTCAAGATCCATTTCCATTTTAAAGATTAAATTTCATTGTAACTCACGAATTTGAATAACATGATTGCAAACAAACCACAGAACGTGTGGGATTTGAACCCATGGTGAGTGAGTCATAAAACTCTAGACCAGTGTGTAAGCCACTGGGCCAGCTGGCTGCAATAATTCATCCAAGTAGGTATATTTCTATACACCATAGGGAGATTAGCATGAGCTCCACTGTGACAACAAAAACAAGTTTTTACAGATGAATCTCCTGCCAGCATGGCTGGCAGGAGATTCATCATTTGTTATTTAGAAATCTTGCATACTTTTGAGAGTAGCTAGATTTCAAAATATTGATGTTTATATATTTGAGTTTCCTCCATATGTACATCTCTTGGGCTTTCTTACCCAGTTTAAAGCTTCTCATTTTTTCTGAACTTAAATATTGTAAATAATATTTATGCTGCAGGAATCATGATAGGAAGAGGTGCACTCATCAAACCCTGGATATTCAAGGAAATTAAGGAACAGCGTCACTGGGACATTTCTTCAAGTGAACGCTTTGACATGCTTAAAAACTATGTTAATTATGGTCTGGAACATTGGGGCAGTGACACAGAGGTAAGGCTAGCATAATAAACTCCCTTCAAGAGGATGCCTTGATGTTGGCAAAGGTTTCTTGATACATGAAATTAGAGCTGTCGTTCCTCTCCATGGTTTGAGTACCTATTCCCCAGGTAGTGTGTGACCTCTGTGGGTTTAGTGTGTCTCCATGATTATAATAAATAACTTTTGGCAGCTTGATTAAGTGATTAAATTTGAAATTTTTATTACAACTAAGAAACTGCAGTTGGTTTTGAGGGGAAACTGAACCACTTTCTGTAAAAGTGACACATCAGTCAGATTGTTATGCTATGTAGGCCTGCAGTCCATTGGCAACATCTTGGTTGATTAGTGACCAGGGATGTCTGCCTTTAAGCTGGTCTAAGGATAGAACCCTCAGAACCAGTCACAGGTAAGGATGTTTGAAAATTATGGTCCTGTATACACAGTAAACCAAAATTTACAGAAATGGTGTTTTGTGTTTGGAGAAGTGGTAGTTTTTGTAATTTGCTAATTATGGCCTTGTTCAAGATATTCAATGTTAACAACCAGGCACTTTTGAATATGGTGTTCAACATATACCACACACTTTCATACAACTTTCTGCTGGGATAGTGGTGTAGAACTCGATTTTGTGAGAAAGTTGGTGTTGTAGTTCAAATTACCCCAACCTAGAACCTAGGTTGGGGAACCAGCATAAATTATCCCAAATGGGATAAAAATGAAAATCTCAGGGTAATGAAGGTTCAATAAACATATAAATAAAACTGCACAAAAATTTATTTTTAATAAGCAAGACAAATTATAATATATAATTATATCTTTCTTTTGGTGATATCAAGGTCCAGTTATAGGGCATCTTATCAAACTTAGAAATTGGATTTGTGATTACTTTCCAGATCTTGACTCTCATACTATGAGTTGGGTTGCGAGTCCCTTCAACTGTAAAATTGCTGATATGCCAAAAGAGCCTGAAGGATTGGCAGAGGCACTTACTGAACTTCTCTCCAACAGTGAAGCATGCATTGAATTTCAGAGCAACACAGATCTGTCCATTCTTTGAGGAAGCGGCAAAATTACTACTGCTGTTTGCAACATCTGTCTTTGTGAACGAGGATTTTTCACTCTCATTAACTTAAAAACAAAGTACAGAAATCAGTTGAATGCTGATGACAGTATCCAAATTGCTCTCACATCAAAAACCCCTAATTTTGATTTTGTTGTATCAAAAATGAAACTTCATTATTTCTCAAAAACCTGAAGTGAAAATGTTTTCAGTGAAATTCTTTAGTTCTCAAGTGAGATTTTTATTAAATTTGTCTGTTATTTTTAATTTCATACAGTTTATTTTTCATTTTATTATTTTGTTAATTTTGTGTTTTATTTTTAAAAGTTTCTTTATTGCATATAATACATACTTTATAGGTAGTAGGTTGGTAGACAGCAACCGCCCAGGGAGGTACTACCGTCCTGCCAAGTGAGTGTAAAACGGAAGCTTGTAATTGTTTTACATGATGGTAGGATTGCTGGTGTCCATTTTTCTGTCTCATAAACATGCAAGATTTCAGGTATGTCTTGCTACTTCTACTTACACTTAGGTCACACTACACATACATGTACAAGCATATATACACACACCCCTCTGGGTTTTCTAATATTTTCTTACTAGTTCTTGTTCTTGTTGTTTATTTTCTCTTACCTCCATGGGAAAGTGGAACAGAATTCTTCCTCCGTAAGCCATGCGTGTTGTAGGAGGCAACTAAAATGCCGGGAGCAAGGGGCTAGTAACCTCTTCTCCTGTATATATTACTAAATGTAAAAGGAGAAACTTTCGTTTTTCCTTTTGGGCCATCCCACCTCGGTGGGATACGGCCGGTGTGTTGAAAGAAAGAAAGACATACTTTTCAGCTTGTATGACTGTATTCTCCATACAAATTGATTCAATAGACTACAATGGAACCTCGGTATACGACCAGCTCCCTACTCGAACAAAGCTTAGCACTCTCCCAAAGAAATACGACCTGCCAGAACTTCGCTGTAAACTATTTCGTGTTTCTTCGCATTTTTTGGTGTTTTTTCATATTATTTGTATAAGTAAGTCACCATGGGGCCTACGATGATTAGTGATAACAGCCAACCAAACAGAAAATTGGTTGGGAAGAACTTGTTTGATACTCAGACAGAGCAGCACTCAGCCTTTTGGAATGAATTAAGGTCGCATACCGAAGTTCCACTGTATTTGGAATTTGTCTGCTCCTTGTGTTTTGTGGATTCTGTGGACTTTCAAATCAAGTGGGTAATTTTACTGTATATGGAGTAATATCCAAAAAAGTTTGCTGACCTCTGAACTAGAAGAACGTAGGGTTCAGACTACATTCTTTTATGGTTGATACCTGGAACTGGCCAGAGGCCTTGCAGGTTACTACCCCATTTTAATGGGTGCCCTGGCTGCAGTTGGCCAGCAATAGTACACCTATACACACTGCACTTTTTACAAACAAGCAGGAAATCCGCTTTTGGAATTATTTCTCGTGTTGGATAGTGTAACCCAAATACATGTTATGCAGTAAGAGGCTTACCTTAGTACAATAGGCCTGTCTTGGAATATGGTACTAGGCCTTCAATGAGGTTTACACTTTCATAAGGGTGGGGAGATGACCTGATTAGGTCTTTAAAAACATATGGTCAAATGTGACTCCTAGTTTAGAGCCTTGTGTTTTTAATTGCAGGTTGGTGCAGCTTCCAACATAAACATTCTTTGAATCACCCCTGCCTTAGTGGGAAATAGCTGTTCACTTTTTAAAAAAAAAAAGTATATGAATGGTTACAGATGTTATAAACTGTCTTAAGTATGTTTATATCGGGTCCTGCCATTCAAGAAGTTTTATGTACACATAGCCTTTCAGGGAAGACATACTGGTAGGCTAAACAGATGACTATAAAAATCATTTCATAGTGTAAGTTTTTGACCAGTTTTCATTCCTATCTTGTTTGTTCTGTGCAGCAGAATCTTTGTCACTCAAAAACTATGTTTTGTGTGTGTGTGTGTGTGTGTGTGTGTGTGTGTGTGTGTGTGTGTGTGTGTGTGTGTGTGTGTGTGTGTGTGTGTGTGCACGTGTGTGTGTGCATGTCTCTCTCTCCTGTTAATACCAAAACTGTATGGCAATTTGCTATTTTTACTTTTATATGTAAACTCATATTTATAAGGAAGCCTAAACCCATTGAAGTCATACAAAGCATGAGGAGTGGGAAGGAAGGTGTGAACCAAGGAAGAGGTGGGTAGTCATGCCTTGATCAAGAGCCTTTTGCCAACATGAAGGTACTTTCCTTGAAGGGAACATCTATACTTGTATTAGTTTTTTTTTTTAACCATTTGAATCAGATTTTCAATTTCTCCACTCATACAGAATAAATATTAAAATCTGCAGATTCCTGCAAAATAGACTGATTTACTTTTCACATAAATATAATCTATTATAGTCTTCTGCATTTTTAGGGGATTGAGAAGACCCGACGATTTTTGTTGGAATGGCTTTCATTTTTACATCGTTACATCCCTGTGGGCCTCCTGGAGCAGACTCAAAAGATAAATCAACGCCCTCTAGCTTACTACGGCCGTAATGATCTGGAAACTATGATGGCATCTCGTAGTGTTAGTGACTGGATTAAGATCAGGTTGGAGAAATGTGTTTGTATTTGTTTAGTATAACATTCTCATATACTACAGAGTTTAAATAATGACTCGTAAGAAAAACACTGTATATACATGCATACACACCCAGTTTTAATTTTAGGAAATTACAGATCCAGTAAAATGGAACTGGACTTGCTCTTGTAGGAACATTTTTTGGTTGCATCTTGAAGGTAAATTTGGGTGCTATTGGGATATTGGCAGTTTTGAGGGACATTTAACTATCATATCTGAGAGCCTCTGCAAAGACAGTGATTATGTATGAGTGATGTGAAAGTGTTGAATGATGATGAAAGTTTTTTCTTTATTTTTTTTTTTTCTTTTTTGGGTCACCCTGCCTTGGTGGGAGATGGCCGATGTGTTAAAAAAAAATATTTCATCTTAGAATGCAACTGATAAAATAAATTCTTATAATTATCTAGTAAATGATTCAACATAAATAAGTAGTTATGGTTTGTATAGCTGTAGAGTTTACAGTGCAGGACACACTGAGGGTATGGAAACGTACATTGGAGGAACCCATGCATCAGCAGGGCTCTCCATTCAGTCCAGCTTGATTAAGAATACCATTAAAATGATGTTTTTGAAGTGTTGTGTCCCCAAGATCATCTTGAAGTGCTTTTTGGATGTGGTTATAGATTATGTCAAGTCTTGTCCCACGTTCCCTTCTCAATTTGAAATATTAGGTATGTCTCGTAGAAGATGTCCTTCCTTCTAATCATTACCTTGGGTGCAAGAGTGGGTACTCCAGCAATCAAATGGATATGCAAAGTTCTGGGAGGATGAAGCTAGCATCACACATACTTCACTGGAACTTCCATCTTAAGAACAAGAGTGTCGACAACTCCCAACCAACTTCAGAATAAGTGAAATTCCCAGGGACTCTGTCCTCTGTTGGGGCATTGAGAGATTGCATATCTCTATCATAGAGCTGGATGTAGGATTCAAGTCAGGATGGTTTCTTCATCATTCCAGCCTGAAGCCTCAATGACAGCTCCCAGCCGATTTTGATGTGGGTATGATGCTTCACCATTTCAGGCTGTGTCCACCTGGGAAGGAAATCTCCCAGAGTCCACTCCCATGACACCAGAGGAGTTGTAGGCTTATTAGCCTTAGGAATCCAAGGTCAAATCTAACCATTGCTGGAAGGCATGCAGCTAGCCAAATCTTGGTCAGGCATTCAGAGTATAGGAGGGTCTCCCAGATTTTAATAAGAAGTCCTGGAATGGATGTCCCGGGCTCCAAAGAGATTCACGCTTACCCTTAAGACATCCGACAAAGTATCACTAAATACGTATTAATTTCTGGTTAATAGTTGTATGGTACACCCGCCCAGCATGTATATTCCAAAGTACAATACCATTACTATGTAACCTAGAGGGGTGTTCAGACAAATATAAGTCAGAGTGATATCCAGACTGTAATTAATGGTCTTTCAAGTGTTCTTGGAATTACACATTATTACTTGCTGGGTGTTGCTTGTTCCATTACATGGTTTGAATGGAACTATATACCTAGGGTTGACTTCCTAGCAAGAGGTTGGCTTCAGTTCTCCTATGACCAGGTGTGGAGATTTTTTTCAGGATTTGCTGTTAGAGATCCTCTGTGATTGACTTGGGTTGATGAGTTTCGTAGCAGTTCAGTTTGAAAATGCTCATCTCTGGCTTTAATCACATACTTGGGTTTAGTGACAAGTGAGCTCTAGCTGTTGGTTCTGATTTTTACCTTTTGACCAATTTGCCACCCTTGTATTGAAGATGATTAGCTCATTTGCATGTTTAATTTCCAAACATGTCCTCTAGTTGCACCATTGGTTAAAAATCTATCCTTATGTACACTGTCTATGTTTCTTAATATTTTATATGTTGTAATCATATCTCCTCTTCACGCCTCAGGTTAGATGAGGCCTAGTTCTTACATTTTCTTCATAGCTCCTAATCCACAGCTCAGGTACCAGTCTTGATGCTTTTCTTTGCACTTGCTTTCAGGCTCTACTTCGTAATTTTCTAGGTGTGGATTTAGCACTGACACTTCATGTTCAGAATGGGTCAAACATATCAAGTATAAAATATTTTAAATGAGTCTTCGTTTAAGTTCCAGAAAAATCATTCATATGTTTGCAAAATTATCTTGCACTTTTGATGTTGCTCTGTTTATATGTACCTCAGGAAACAGGTTTGGGATAATAATTATTCTTAAGTCCTTTTCTTTAAACACTTCTGTGAGCTTTTTTTTTTTTTTTATCCTTGGGTGGTACTGCACTCTGTCAGCTTCCTTTCCCAGTCTCTAAATAGCTTTGCTTCTACTAGGGTTTAATTCCAGTAATCATTTATTCTACAATTACTGAAATCTGTCTCTGAGTTCCAATCATTGTATTCTGAATCTTGAATTCCCATCTGTTTTACATTTGCCTTTTCTATGATATGGCATACTGATGGTAAATTTCCATTGGTTCATCAAAGACCCACTGCAGAATAATGGTTTTAAAAAATGGAAATTGCATGCTTATACCAGGGCTTGATGACCCATAGAGACTGGTCACCTCAAACAACTGTTTAACTTTAATTAGTAACTGGTGGTTCAGTTGGTGGATTACCATTAGAGGGCTTTCACCATACTTGTACTAAGAAATTAGAAATGGAAAGAGGCAAAACTGATGAAAAATGAGATAGTGGGCCATAAGACCTTGATGCAGAAATGCATTTTTCAGTCTTCAAAACTGCTAATTATTTAATATAAGTCATTACTGAATAGAGATTAGAAAGAATCTGGGGCAAGCATAGATTCCTGTGGCACACAACTGGTGATATTACCTCTTATTTGTCAGTTTAAGATTGCCTCATGTACTTACCACATTTTCAGTTATATTCAACACTCCTTTCCACTTGAACTGCCCTAATTTAAAGAGTAGGTTTGTGGAAAAAGCTTTTTATTACACATGTACATGTGTTGTACTGTTATCACAATTATATGGACCTTTAACATTCAGGGTGTCTTTAAACTTGGGAAATAAATTGCATCAATAATTACAGAACCTGTGGTAATTCTTCAGTACTTGTTCTGACAGTTACTGATGAATATTTTTCATGATTCAGGCAATAATTAATAATTTTCTCTTCATTTTTTTTTTTTCAGTGAAAGGCTTCTGGGGCCAACTCCGTCCGACTTTGTATTTCTACCAAAGCACAAAGCTAACTCCTACTGAATTATATTGTTTTATAATTACTAATTTGATGTAAATGTATTAGTAAATGTTGCAGTGCAATATGAACAACATGTGGGTAAGAGCCAAGATGGTTTTGTTATGGATAAAATGTTAGTAAAAGATAAGATGTTAGTGCTTTGCTATGAACTTCATGTTGGTAAGAGTTAAAAGATGGCATTTATTTTGTTCTATTGTTTTAGGACAGTTTTTCTTTTAAATATAGTACTGTATATAATTTTGAGAAATAAGTACAGTGGTACCTTGAGTTTCAAACAGCTCCCAACTCAAACAGTTATGTAAGCGTATTTTTGTAAAGGGTTTTGGAAGTGTATTTTTGGGGGTCTGAAACGGACTAAACTAATTTACATTATTCCTTATGGGAACAAATTCGTTTGGTAATGGCACTTGAACAGCCTTCTGGAACGAATTAAGTTTGTAACTTGAGGTACCACTGTAGTTATCATTGTTGTTTAAAAGTTATTAGTAGTCAGTTTTTTATGCATAGGCTTTTTAATTTTTAATTCAAATTTTTATTGTTGAATTTTATTTTTTAATTTTATTGGATGCAAGAATGCAAACAACAGTCATTATCGAAATGTGTAGTATCAGTACAGTATTTTAAAATGAGTACCTTTTGCAAAGCACAAGAAAATGTTCATTTGAAAGACATCAGGAATGAATAATAATATTCTTTGGTTTTACAATAAAATTCATGTCATACAGAAATTCATTTTATATAGCCTTGTACTTTGAAAATTAAAATAAGACTTTTGTTTTTTACTCACCGACTGTATCCCACCGAGGTAGGGTGACCTAAAAAGAAAAGCTTTCATTTTTTTTTTTAATTTAGTAATTTATACAGGAAAGGAGTTACTAGCCCTTCGCTCTCAGCATTTTAGTCGCCTTTTATGACACGTATGTATTACGAAGGAAGAAGTCTGTTCCACTTCCCCAAGGAGATAAGAGGAAATATGTGTGTGTGTGTGTGTGTGTTAATCAAGGGGAAGCGCTAAACCCGGAGGATTATACAGCGCCTGGGGGGGGGGATGTGGAAGGCATTCAGGCTTAATTCGAGGAACTGGAGCACAGATCCAATTCCCTAAATCAAGAGCCCCTCACCAACATCAAGGAACCTTCCTTGAGGGGAAAGAGGAAATAACCTTCGTTTATGTTACTTTGCTTGCACTCCAACAGTACATCAAGCCATAAAAAACATTTGTTTCTACTTGGTCCAATTAAACATGCTCATCTGTCTTCTGGATGCTCAAGCCCCTAACACTGAAGACCTTTACCCCTTCCCTCCAGCATTTCCTGGGAGGACCTTTACCCCTCCTTTCTTCCACTCAAGATTTATACACCCTCTTTATCATTCTATTCTGTTCCATCCTCTCTAAATGCCCAAACTATCTCGACCCCTCCTCAGCTCTCTGTTATACCTCTGGTAACCTCACACTGTTACTATAACTTCTGTGGTCTGAATTCTCTGCATGATATTCACACCATACATTGCCCTCAACCTAGGTAGTAGGTTGGTAGACAGCAACCACCCAGGGAGGTACTACAGTCCTGCCAAGTGAGTGTAAAACGGAATCCTGTAATTGTTTTACATGATTGTAGGATTGCTGGTATCTTTTTTCTGTCTCTTAAACATGCAAGATTTCAGGTACATCTTGCTACTTCTACTTACACTTAGGTCACACTATGCATATATATACACACACCCCTCTGGGTTTTCTTCTATTTTCTTTCTAGTTCTTGTTTATTTCCTCTTATCTCCATGGGGACGTGGAACAGAATTCTTCCTCCGTAAGCCATGCGTGTTGTAAGAGGCGACTAAAATGCTGGGAGCAAGGGCCTAGTAACCCCTTCTCCTGTATAAATTACTAAATTTAAAAAGAGAAACTTTCGTTTTTCTTTTTGGGCCACCCCGCCTTGGTGGGATACAGCCGGTGTGTTGAAAGAAACATTGCCCTCAAATGTGACATCTCCACTGTGTTATCTGCAGGTGTGTTATTACATTCATGGATAATATAATCAGACTAAATGCTAAACCCAGAAGGATCATACACCATTACATTCATGGAGAGTGCTAAACCTGTAGGGGTCATATTGTGATGGGAATGGGAGACAATCAGGTTCAATCCAATGAAATTATTATTATACAGTGCCTGTGGGAGGGGAATAGGTATTCAGGCTCAATTCAGGGAACTAGAACACGGATCCAATTCTCTAGATCAAGAGCCCCTCACTAGCATCAAGGAACCTCCCTTGAGGGGTCAATCCAAGGAATGGGAGGGTAAACTCAATTTCTTGGATGAAGAGCCCCTTACTGGCATTATGTCACCTTCCTTAAGGGATAGCTTTAGATAAAACAATAGTATACAAACATGACATGAAATCTGAACAGGGCACATTTCTTACATTAATGGGGAAGGTAGGAGGGGGGGAGGCGAGCTAAATTTGTAGGGGTCATAGTGATTTGGCAATGGGAGATAATAAGGATTCATCTATTGTCATCAGGTCTAATTCTTTAGATCAAGAGCTCTTCACTGGTATTAAAAAACCTCCCCTGAGGAATGAACAGGGTGCAGCTGACCCCTGTCTAACTACTGAGATAGGGACTTTCTCAGACACCGATGTAGATGTGAACCATAATAATATCACCTATCTAATTAGTTAATTTAAAATTTTAAACAAAACAATGTTCTTATGAGATCATATTTATGAGAAGGCATTGCACCTATAGGAACTGGAGTTACCCTCACTTGGGTATCTTTATTGATATTTTGCCTATTTTTCTTTTTTCTGGCTAATACAGAGGTGACTATTATACTAGAGACAATGGAAGTAGAGAGAGAATTTTAAAGTGTTCAGTCACTTAGCCCTGAGATAGATCAATGCTCAGGGACTGAACACTTATCAATGCTACAGGACTATATACCTATTACTATTCCACTTCTAGTTTCTAGTATAACAGATGCCTCTATATTAGGTTAAAGGAAAGCCTATCTGGCCTATCTATCTATTGGCACCAAAGCACAGCCTGTGAAACCCACCTTAGAAAATGTCCTAGAGATGCTATTTTAACTCAAGAGGTCATAGGTTAGCTGTTCCCATCATGTACTGCATGGGGATTTGTTTTTGTACTGCACCCACCGATTGCACAGACCCATTCTCTCGTGCTAGGCAAAAATTTGCCACTTGTGGCAAATGAATTATGCATACTAGTACATCACAGGTATAGATGCCATGGATGTACTAGTATGTCACAGACAGCTTACTGGTTAACAGGAATAATACAAAATGATGGTAGAAAAGAACATATTAACTTTGAATGAAAATGTCAAAAAACAGTAATGTATCTTAAATTCATTATTTTATTTCACTGACTACAGACAACGAATATAGATAAAAGTAGACTCATAAAGAAAACTTTTAATCTCACTGAACAAATTTGTGAGATTAGGCTAGAAGTTGGTTTTCTGTAAAAGCTAAAAAATATATACTGAAAATATAATGCATTACATGAAACCATAAGCTTTGTGAAAAATTACATATCATTAATATGTGTTGGTTATTATTTTGGATTTAACACAAACCACTGCATTAATTAAACACTCACTAATAACCAGCCCTCATATTAATGACAGTTTTTGAATTTATCATGGCACATCTCTGTCATGTAGGAATACCTTTGTTTACTCTCCAAAAATTAATACTTATGGTGCTCAAATTTAATGCACTTGGGAATTTTTGTGAGCATATTCTCATTTCTTGAATATAGTTTCTGAACAAATAAGTGCTTCTCATTACAAGTTTAACAGCATGCTTGCAAACCAATGTTATTTTGATACTTGAGTATCCCAAAAATTATAGAATCTCTTGGAATACTGTGATTTTAAAATTCATGCTCAATACTGTATGACCCTTGAAGGATCAGAAATTTCATATTTACTTGTTACTACAACTAAAGACTTTTTTTGTAATATCTACAAAAAAAAAAAAAAATAAATTACACAAATAATGTTCTTAGCTACTGACACATGGGAAACTTAATATCATCTAGCCATAACCTTACCTAATTCCCTATTAAATACGAGAGAACAGATGTACCAAGTCTTAAAAAACATAAGTGTATTCACCTTCAACTATGCTGGGTAAAACAAGAGAATGGACCTCCACAATACTTGAATACTTCACAGATACTTTGCTGGGTTTAGCTTTTTTTTTTTTTTTTTTTTTGGTGTGTGTGTGTGTGTGTGAATAAGAAAGAATGCTGTACTCACTTGGCTTGCAAGATGACTGGTCAGAGAATCTTGTTCCTATTCTTTTTCACTTTCAGAAAGAATTACATCTATACACACTCACCTGGCATACATCACTTACATGAGGAAAGTAATTCTCTGAGTCAAACCTTCTTTTATGCCTCTTCTTACCTTCAATGTCTTCACAGTAAATCATCAGCATCAAAGCAAATTTTCATTTATGCATTGTTTTGTGTTTACTTCACTTCTCTCATACTATAAATCTTCACCCCATTTATGAATCATCTCCAATGATTGTTGTGGTGCAGACAGATGATGATTTTACCACTGTTTGGACAGCTAACACATTGGCATTACCCTCTGCATAAAGCCTTGCATCTACTTTTTTTTAGTGTCTCAATGAATATGATACTGAATCTCTGTGTTGGTGGCCAAAAGCTGTTCATAGGTATCTTTCTCCCCTCAAGTAACATGGAGGTCAGTATCTCGTCTGAATGGAATGGACAGACTACATATCCATCAAAAAATCATGGGATATTTTTTCATTGTGCAGGTTGGCCATTACTAATTCGGCAATCAGTTATCCAGTTCCATCAGTAATCTGGCACTAATTTCGGCTAGCGTAATTTCAAATTTCGTCATTATACTGACTCAGAAATTGTGCAGATGGTTGTAAATCCACAGCAGCAAGCCTGTGGAGGAGAAAGCTGTGATGAAAACGAGGAAGATGTAGCAGTCTCTCTATTGATAGGTTAATTAAGTGTATTCTAATCTAACCACTCTGTAATCTGGCAAACTCACTAATCCAGCACACTACAGGTCCCAATGATGCTGGATTAGTGATGGCCGACCTGTAGTAACATAATTAATATACAGCTTTCTTATAGCCACAGTTAAATATAGCATCCCACAACCATGGCAGTGTTTGTAGTAGTCAGCCACTATAAAAAAAATGCTTCATTTTTCCATCAGATGGCAGAGGCATATCAGTACCAGAACCTGCTATCCAAACTACATCTGCAGTTGCTGGCTTTTTTGGCCTCTCATAGAAACCTCCATGACTCAAAGCTGAAGTGTGATTGTACAGCTCAGCATGGCTTCTTTGTCAGTGAGTAACTGAGTTCAAATTGATTGGGCCACCTTAGTACCCATTGTGATGACATGGTCTTTTCTTTTTTTCTGAACATATATTCCACAACTATGTTCCCCATCACTGATTCAAGGATTTTATAACTCACTTCTTTGGCTTCATCCACATTTACAGTTTTTGTTTCAATACTCAAATCTGCATTTTTAATGAACAGATTCTCCTGCAGACATGTGGATGCTGTTTTTCTGTATAGGCACTTCACTTGGTCGGTTGATTCCAATGCTTACCTTCTTTCTAAGTACCACAGTTTGTTGACTGTTCACTATGGGCTCCTTGTAGATCAAACAGTTCACAAATGCTCATTAAATCTGAACAGAAATAAAACTGTTTAGCATTCTTCAACACCAAAAACAACAGTCAGATTACAGGTATTATGTATTACCAAACCAATGCTTTTCTATATCCTTCCTGAATCTGAACTTTTCCAACTTGAAACCATTGCTGCGAGTCCTGTCTTGAATGGATATTTTCGGCACGCTATATACATCCCTTTTATTTATTCCTGTTTTCCATTTATACACCTCAATCATATCCCTCCTAATTCTATGCCTTTTTAGAGAGTGCAGATTCAGGGCCCACAGTCTATCTTCATAGGGAAGATTTCTGATACAGGGGATCAGCTTTGTCATCCTCCTCTGTATGTTTTCCAGTACATTTATATCCATTCTGTAATACGGTGACCAGAACTGTGCAGCATAGTCTAAATGAGGCCTAACCAAGGATATATAGAGTTGAAGAACAACCTGAGGACTTCTATTATTTATACACTTCTTGATATGAAGCCAAGGATTCTGTTAGCTTTATTGTGAACACTTATGCACTGTTGTCTTGGTTTCAGATTACTGCTAACCAGAACTCCTAAATCCTTTTTGCAATCAGTAGTATTAAGATCTACACTATTCAGTTTATAAGTGGCATGGTTACTGTCCTGTCCAACATTTAGAACTTTGCATTTGTCTATATTAAACTGCATCTGCCAGTTCTCCGACCACTGCATCAGTCTATTCAAATCATCCTGGAGTGCACTAATGTCCTCAACAGAATGAATTGGACGGCCTATTTTGGTGTCATCAGCAAATTTGCTTATGTCGCTATTTATTCCCTCATCTATATCGCTTATGTAAATTGTGAACAACAAGGGGCCCAACACTGACCCCTGTGGAACACCACTTGTGACATGCCCCCATTCTGATTTCTCCCCATTTATGCAAACTCTTTGCTGCCTATTTGTCAACCATGCCTCTACCCAGGAAAAAATTTCTCCTATTCTGTCTGCCTTAAGTTTCCTCAAAAGTCTCTGTGGAACTCTACCGAAAGCCTTACTGAAGTCCATATACACAATATCATATTCATTACAATGATCTACCTCCTCAAACACCTTAGTGAAAAAAGTTAGTAAATTCGTAAGACAGGAATGCCCCTTAGTAAAACCGAGATTCATTTATCAATTTATGCCTATCAAGATGGCTACGAATTGCCTCGGCAATTATTGATTCCATAAATTTTCTCACTATGGAGGTAAAGCTTATTGGTCTATAGTTCGAAGCTAAGGACCTGTCACCTGCCTTGTAAATAGGTATTACATTTGCCATTTTCCACTTATCAGGCACTATGCCAGTTTGTAGTGATATGTTGAAGAGATTAGCCAAAGTTTGCAAAGTTCCTCTTTACATTCCTTTAAAACCCTTGCAAACAATTCATCAGGGCCTGGGGATTTGTTAGGTTTTAATTTCTCTATTTGTCTGAGGACCATGTCACTAGTTACTGCAATCGTGCATAGTTTATTATCGTTCTGTTCTACATAATTTATTATTTCTGGAATTTTGCTAGTATCTTCCTGAGTAAAAACTGAGAGGAAGTAAGAATTGAAAATTTCACATGTACCCCTATCACTGTTAGTGATTTGAAGTGAGCTACTCTTAAGTGGGCCTATCTTGTCTCTAATCTTACTTCTGTATACCTAAAAGAACCCTTTTGGGTTAGTCTTCAAATCCCTTGCAACCTTTGCCTCATAATCCCTTTTTGCTTTTCTTATTCCTTTTTTTATTTCTCTCTTTAAATGAATATAGTGATTTCTTAATTGCCCATCCCCTCTTTTGATACGCCTAAAAATGCCTCTCTTTTGACCAGTGAGATGTTTTAATCTATTGTTCATCCATTTGGGATCATTTTTGTTAGATCTAATTTCCCTACTCAGAACAAAAGTTGACTGAGCAGCTAGAACTATGCTCTGAAAAACATCATACTGGCAACCAACACCAGCTATCTGACCCATAGTCAGATCATCCCAATTTAGCCCAACCAGGTAATTTTTCAGTCCCATGAAATCAGCCAAGCGGAAGTCTGGGACAGAGACTTGATTGCAGTTTACTGGGTAATTCCATAGTACGTATATTGAAACTAAGTGATTTGTGATTACTTTCCCCAAGCTCATCATTAACCTCAAGATTATTAATTGGTGAATCTTTGTTGGCAAGAACTAAGTCAAGCAGACTGTTTCCTCTAGTTGGTTCTGTCACAAACTGTTTTAAAAAGCAATCCTGAACTGTATCAAGAAACTCGCTAGACTCAAGATTTCCTGTCGAATTGTTCCAATCAATTTGTTTCAAGTTAAAATCCCCCATTAACACAACATTTTCATATCTAGACGCCTTATGAATTTCATCCCATTGCAGCTTACTGCACTCCCTATCAAGGTTTGGGGCCTATATATACACCCAAAATTAATATTTCATACCCCTCGAGAAACAGTAGCCAAACAGATTCTGTGTTCGATGTTTCTAATCTTATATCATGTCTAACAAAACAATTTAAATTATCTCTGACATACACTGCCACTCCACCACCCTTCCTGTTGACCCTATCAGTGCGGAATAGTTTATAACCCTTTATGCTGCATTCAGAAGGCATTTCTCTAGCCTTCAAGTTGAACCAGGTTTCAGTTACAGCAATAATATCTATATTACCTGCACTTGCGAGTAATCTTAGCTCATCTACCTTATTTCTTAGACTCCTACTATTTGTATAGTAAGCCTTAAGGGAGCTAGTCATTCATTGCCCTCTACTATCTCTCTTTGTTTGTTGATCAGTTGCTTTGCCTTTATTACGAACTTTCTTTTGAATATTGTCTTTTAAACATATCCCTGAGGTATCCTGGTAATATCTGCTGTTTCCAACAATAATACTGCAGCCTGATTGTTTCCCACAAACACCCATACCTCTATAATCTATCAGTTTAAAGTCCTAGACAGGTCATCAATTGCCCCCTCGATTGAATTGGCTAATGCAACCACTCCAACCCCAGAGAGATGAACCCCATCCCTTGCACACATATCATGTTTGCCATAGAATTTGTCCCAGTTATCAATGAATAGGACTGCAAGTTTCTTGTAGTACTCTGTCTAGCCAACAATTTATACCAATTGCCCTAGACATCCATTCATTGCCCACTCCCCTTCTTGGGAAGATGCTACATATGATAGGGATCCTTCCTTTAGACCTGACTACTTCTACGGCTGACCTGTACTTATCCAGTAGCTCCTATTTCCTGCCCATCCCAATATCATTTCCACCAGCACTAAGACTGATAACGGGCTTGTTCCCATTACCTGACATAATATTATCCAACCTGCTGACTATGTCACCAACACCAGCTCCTGGGAGGCACACCCTCTGTCTGACTTTTCTATCTCGTTACAAAAAGCACGGTCCATATATCTTACATGAGAGTCTCCCACAATAAGAATATTCTTACCTATAGAGCTCATCATTAAAGTAAACCAGTGGAGGTACCCAACATATTTTAATGTTGAAAGTAATAGCCTACCCTGATAGGAGTTTTGGTGAGACAAGATGTGCTGGCCTGGCAACTTGTAGTGGGACTTCTCAAGATTCCCCAAGGCTGCATCCTAAGTGCCTTCTAGGCTTGTGTCATGGACGGATTTGTGTCTGTGGTCTTCCTGCACTTTGTGGTCTTAAGTGCTGAGTTGTAGGACATTTTTGGCTACAGACAAAGTAATATGACAGGAGTAAGTTGCTAAGACAGAGAGATAATTGTACAGATCATTGGGTAGCATAAAACAGGCCATTAAAATGAAAGAAACTATTGTTTCTTTCATTTTGTGTGAGCATTTAACAAGGACCTGGTTGTGTTGCTGCCTGGAGAATGCTCACATCAAAAGCACATACACATATCTATGTATGCATGCAGGTGAATAGTAAGTATATGTGCATATGCATGCATGTGAATATAGTGTGTATATATGCATGCATGTGTTAATTTATGAACTGTAAATATAAAAGATCCTAGGTAGTAGGTTGGTAGACAGCAACCGCCCAGGGAAAACTACCGTCCTGCCAAGCGAGTGTAAAACGAAAGCCTGTAATTATTTTACATGATGGTAGGATTCTTGGTGTCCATTTTTCTGTCTCATAAACATGCAAGGTTTCAGGTACGTCTTGCTACTTCTACTTACACTTAGGTCACACTACACATACATGTACAAGCATATAGTATATACACACCCTGCTGGGTTTTCTTCTATTTTCTTACTAGTTCTTGTTCTTGTTTATTTCCTCTTACCTCCATGGGGAAGTGGAACAGAATTCTCCCTCCGTAAGCCATGCATGTTGTAAGAGGCGACTAAAATGCCAGGAGCAAGGGGCTAGTAACCCTTTCTCCTGTATATATTACTAAATGTAAAAGGAGAAACTTTCGTTTTTCCTTTTGGGCCACCTCGCCTCGGTGGGATACGGCCGGTGTGTTGAAAGAAAGAAATATAAAAGATAACCACTCAGTAATATTTGGGAGGCAATTCCTGTAGGCTGTGATTCAGACACATACACTCAAAACTGATATTTAAAAAAAAAAAAAAAACTGGCAATTGTTCAAAGGGTTTGTTTGCCCATTTATATCACTGAAACCAATACAGAAAAAACCTTGATTTAAAGAATTCTTATTTAACAGATTTTGGATTTAACAGACAAAATCTGTGCCTAGACGTCTGGAAACAAAAAACAAAGTCTGTTCTTCCCAGGAGTGTCTATTATTGTTATGGTCCACAGGGTAAATTGATTTCGGATTTAACCCTTTTACTCTTGCGACCCTGAAATTAAGTGCTGACAATGTAACAATAATTCAAAAAAGTATACTTTTGTGGTTGAGATATAAAAAAAAAATTCCCATCAGTACTTACTGATACATGAAGGCAAGAAGTTCAAGACTGGTAACTGCTGATGGCAACACCACTGACTGCCATGTGTTCAGCATGTGTTTACTTTTTTCCTGGGGGTTTCTAATATTTAACATTTTTCAGTAACTGTTATGGTCTATGACACCCAAATTATGCACAATGTACATATCCCTAGCCATTGTATATAACACAGTATCCATACAAAGTGTCAAAGATACATTTTATTTAAAATTAAACACCACAACGTAAACACACACGTCCAGTTATTTAATTTTTTTTACTGTTCTAACATATTTTTTTTTTCCAACACTTTGGTTGTCTTCCACCGAGGCAAGGAAGAAAAGGCACTCAGATATGACAGTTTTGATGTCACTCCAAACAGGCTATATTCCAAACCCCCTCCTTTAAAGTGCAGGCATTGTAATTCCCACTTCCAGGATTCAAGTCCAGCTAACCGGTTTCCCTAAATCACTTCACAAAATATTACCCTGCTCACACAGGCACTGTCATGTTCATAGAACTGTTGCAATCTGTGGAAACCCTTGAAACAGCTCCATACACAGTAGTGTTTTACACTACACACAAAATGTATCTCTGTGCTTTGCTGGGTGCCTTGACATGTGTGCACATACATCTGAGCCCATTTTTTCTTAGTCTGTAGAAGGAAGTGTAATTAGCAAGTGATCATCATACAGTGGTACCTTGATTTATGAGTGCCCCAACATACGAGTTTTCCGAAGATGAAGCCCATTGCTTCTGATGGGCTTCATCTTGTCTGAGGAGTAGCATACATAGCAGCAGGATAAATCTGATAATGAGCATGAGATCACTGAATACTGGAGTCAACTAGTATGATGCGATACAAAACTGTGTTTATATACATGTGGCAAAAGTATGATTATGGCAAATAGGAGATACATATCAGCCACAGTTGTCTTTTCACCTCTGCAGTCATGATCATAGTGAAACTGTTTGCCATTGTATATTGGTATTATCTGTTGGTTTTCCCTACTATCATTTGCATCAGGGGTTTGTTGACATACAGTTAAAGAACTCCAGTTCAAGGCGTTGTTGCCGAGGCTACAGTTCTGCTAGATTCCATTGTGTGTGCTATAAAACTGATGGGGATTGGGCACAAGGTGTGCATCCTCCTGCCAATCTCAGATGTGGTCTGGTGGTGATTGCTGGATATTTGTGGCTGGTTGTGGTAATGGTGGTGATTCTGTGTGGGTGACAGAAGTGGCTGAGGGTCGTTGAGGTGTGGGACATGGGTGGCACCAGCCTGGGCTGGGGCTGGTGCCACCCACCTCTTTATCCCACCTGCCACTACTACGTATTGCCAACACTGCCCGCAGCCAATGGGCTTCCTCTAGTGTTTATATAATAAAGGCACAAAGCCCTACCTTACTATAAAATTGCCTGTGAGGAAGGAGAGCCCTTATAACAATGTAAGTTAATACTTGATGGTTTAAGAGTTTCAAGAAGAACAAATGACTTTAACAAAGTTTTCCTAGTGAGTCAGTTGACCTAGTAGATGCCTCAGCAGCATCCGACTTGACCCTGTAGGCTGACGTTAATTCTCACTTCTGGTATGTTTTCTGGTTTATCTATTGACACCTAGAAACAACCACTAAAACCAAAGCAGAAACTGCCCCAGAGTAGCTATTTTAACCCAAATGCAAAGTCAGAGGTTAGCTGCTCCCATTATGCACTGTGTAGAAAAGGATTTTTTTTTTTTATGTGCACACACCCACTGCATAGAGCCTTTCTCATGTCTAAGCCAAATATTACCAGTCGCACCAAACTATGATGCATGCGCGAATCTACAGCACCATCACTGATCATACTGACGTAGATCTACGTGATCACTCGCTTACCAGTTAATATATGTTGTGTTATACAAAAGAATTGCTGATAAGCTGCCAATCTTGAGTCTAGTCAGCTGCATGATCAGTATACTGTACATTATATGTAGAAATAAGGCATTTGATTCTTAGTCTGGTTCTAGTAAAATACTGTACTTTTGTTGTTTAAAACAACCCTTGATTTCCCTGTTTCACCAGTATATTTGGAATCATTGTTTATGTGGCACTGACACTCCCTGCATTCCTTTAGTAAACCTATATACTTTATCCCTATGGTCTGATGACTAATTGCTACTAAATTTGAAAATATTTGGATAACTCTTTGACAATCAAATCCAGTTCATCACCCCACGATGATTTAAAGTCTTTCTCCAACTATTTTTGCATTTGCTCATGTGTTATACACCACTCGCATCACAGATATACTAACCCCCTTTCATTCTTCTATTCCCTTTTATTTTACATACTCTTTTTATTATACATACCTCATGCTAGTTGAGTCCCTTTCATGCATGCTTGTTTTCTGCAACATATAACTTGTCGTTTTGAAATGTACAGCTTACACATATATGTTACATGCCTGACAACTGAAGAGATTACACGCATATGTTACGTGCTTGACAGATGTTGCTTATAAACAAGGCACAATGTCAACTGTGTCAATGTGTGTAGCATTGGCTTATGCAACTCACCTTATAACTTACTGTGAAGAAAATGTGATGGATCTACATATTCAATATACATAGGAATTTAAAGTATACTATTCATGAGATAATTTACCTTATATACTGTAAAGGTTTAAAAATTTATACCTGTACATATTTTTACATGATACAACACAAGATATTTAACCCGTAAACAGTCCAAACGTATATATACGTTTTTCAACATTTGATAGTATGTAAAAAAAGTAGATCTTTTTTTTTTTAAATTTGAAAACGTGTAAAAAAACTTTGATCTACGTTTTTTTTGTTATATTTGAAAATATGTAAAAAAAAGTAGATCTGCTTTTGGAGCACTACGCATGTGAACGTAGATCTGCTTGGACTGTTTACGGGTTAATAATATGAGTAAAACTCTAGAATGCAACACAAGCATAAAATCTAAAATGCAACATTACTTGATTTATGGCAGTGTTAACGACAATGACAAACACATACTGATGATAGAGTTAGGTCAAAGAAAAAGAGAAATAAAAGTCACAATATGTGGTTGAAATAATTCACAAATAACCTGCATTATGAAAGAAAACTTATGACAACATTTCTGTCCCTCCTTCACCATTACCCAGTTGCAACTAACTTGACAGATGACAAGAATGGACTGAAGCATCATTACAAGTTTTCTCTCCTAAGTGCAGGTCAGGTTATTTGTGAATTAGCTTAAAAACAATGATCAGGGACAATGAGTGGTGATAATACAAGTGCAAGAGTTGGTGGTACAGTAATAAAGAGGCATGAATAGTGACATGGAGACCATGGTGGAAGTAAAAGTGGTGACACTAGTGATAAGAGACAGTGGGAGTGTTGGTGGTGACAGTGATGATGATGGCAGTTACCCTTGTAAAAATGATATTAGCAACAAGTATTGTAGATGGAGGAATGGTGATAGTCAGTGTGGTAATGAAGGTGAAAGTATAAATTCTGATTACTATGGTGGTGTAAACATTAAGAATATGATGATAATGATGGTTAAAGTATTGTGGCAATGATGATAAGGTGGTAAAAAAATATGACAAATGCTAATGCTGGTGAAAATATGACAAATAATGGTGGAGTTAGTTATACAAATGTGGCATTTTATTAATAATTGTGATAATAATGAAAAATGAGTGTTGTATCCAATGACAGTTCAAGTGAATGTAGTAAGAACATTTATTATTATTTATTAACACACTGGCTGATTCCCACCAAGGCAGGGTGGCCTGAAAAAGAATAACTTTCACCATCATTCACTCCATCACTGTCTTGCCAGAAGGGTGCTTTACACTACAGTTTTAAACTGCAACATTAACACCCCTCCTTCAGAGTGCAGACACTGTACTTCCCATCTCCAGGACTCAAGTCCGGCCTGCCGGTTTCCCTGAATCCCTTCATAAATGTTACTTTGCTCACACTCCAACAGCACGTCAAGTATTAAAAACCATTTGTCTCCATTCACTCCTATCAAATACGCCCATGCATGCTTGCTGGAAAGTCCAAGCCCCTTGCAAACAAAACCTCATTTACCCCCTCCCTCCAACCTTCCCTAGGTCGACCCCTACCCCGCCTTTCTTCCACTACAGACTGATACACTCTTGAAGTTGTTCTGTTTCGCTCCATTCTCTCTACATGTCCGAACCACCTCAACAACCCTTCCTCAGCCCTCTGGACAACAGTTTTGGCAATCCCGCACCTCCTCCTAACTTCCAAACTACGAATTCTCTGCAATATATTCACACCAAACATTGCCTTCAGACAGGACATCTCCACTGCCTCCAGCCTTGCTGCAACATTCATTACCCATGCTTCACACCCATATAAGAGCTCCCCTTTGCCTTTATACAAAGGAACTATGCATGCTCTTTGCCAATCCCTAGGTACCTTACCCTCTTCCATACATTTATTAAATAATAGCACCAACCACTCCAAAACTATATCCCCACCTGCTTTTAACATTTCTATCTTTATCCCATCAATCCCAGCTGCCTTACCCCCTTTCATTTTACCTACTGTCTCACAAACTTCCCCCACACTCACAACTGGCTCTTCCTCACTCCTACAAGATGTTATTCCTCCTTGCCTTATACACGAAATCACAGCTTCCCTATCTTCATCAACATTTAACAATTCCTCAAAATATTCCCTCCATCTTCCCGATACCTCTAACTCTCCATTTAATAACTCTCCTCTCCTATTTTTAACTGACAAATCCAGACAATGCAGTCTTCATTTCAACAGGATATTATGAAGGATAAAGGGTTCCCCTCTTTCTAATTTCTTAAACCAGAAACTGGGGGTACCTGTGACATCCTGTGTTGGCAGGTTTAAAAAAAAAAAAACAGCCAATAAAACTTATAGGACTGCAGAGCATTCAAAACTGAATACAACTATGAAAAGGCAATTGAAAAGTAATAATGTATTAATTTTGTGTGGTGTTCAAGTTCACTATTTTAAGACTGGTCAAGCAGTGTTACACAATCTCACATAGTGTGAAGTACTGTACCAATATCAACAGTAAACTCAATATAACAAACTTTTGAAATAATGCGCAAAATCCACCAAGTAAATTGTACTTTTAATTCTTTTATTTTCAATGTTTACTGCAATATATCAATATACTGTGTACAATACTATATTAGGTATACAGTAGAGTATTTAATTTAACAGACACTTGAGGCTTGACTGTGCTACATTTGCTGAGAAGGTGAAGAAATTTGCCACCTTCCCATTTTTTCTTCATTTTTCTCCTGCAATTCTGAAATAAATGCTATATAAAAGATCATTTGAGTGAAATTATGAGATGCAAATATAGCTGTATAGCTGAATCCCAAAATTTGCATGCTTTGTAACTAGCCTGAATTAAACAGTTTTTACTGATGCATTTCACATGTTTGTTGGGCTAACATGCTTCCAGTACTGTGTCTGTTACAATTCTCTTATCAATCATCTTCCATTTAACATGTGGGAGGATGAAATTTCCAAGAAGGATAATATTTGGTGGAAATTTCAAGGCTTTCAAGGCATTTATCTATCTGGATTATTTGTTCCTATTTCTTCTTTTGGATAGTTTCTATTTACCTCCAAAAATGATGATTTTTATTTACCATACATTTATTTTCTAGATACATAATTCTGTAGCATGGGTTCTTATAATCTGAGGGAAACATGAAGCTCTTAGAGGTCATACAGCACCTGGGAAATTAGAGGCAAATAGATTCGATGCAAGGAAAGGGAGAACAAGTCCAATTTCCTGGATCAAAAGCCCCTCACCAGAATAAAGAAAACTTCCCTTGAATTTTTCACATGGAATTTTGAGCAAATTAGGTTGAAACATTTTCTAGTTGTAGTGATTTGCACATCTCAGGATGAAAATTCCAGCAATCTTCATCAAAATGACACCATCCCTTTGTAACATATTGGATCACTTTCTGGAATGTGGCCATTTACATTACCCATTTTCTTCTTTTCCTGTGGATGTTGCAATTTTATTTACTGTAAAGCATTTTGTTTTTTTTTTGTCTTTTTCTCTGAAAATATTTGAGCTTGTCTTGTTGCTTCACTGTCTGCTATTGGATCACTATGCTGTGTCATTATTTCAGTCTCATTTGTCCTCTTCTGTACATGTTTCTATCTATTCATTTTCTGTGTGATGTGTAACTACTGAATTTCATTTTCCAGTCTTCATAAATTTTCAGCAAGATCTTCAAGAAAGCCTCTTTTATTATCCAGGTTAAGAGCTTTTCAATATGTGTCTTTGCCTGTCCAAAGTTCTTTATCTCTCATACATATGAAGTGTTAAATCTAACTGCAAGCTGCAGTATAATTTGAGCACAGGCAACATGAAACCTGTTTCTATATATTTTGCACTGAACTCCTCTTGTGGTACCTCTATACTCCACGCTTTTCATGGACTGTATTTATGATTGTCATTGTGACAATGTACCTGTATACCTGAAGGGAATTTTATTTCAATTTAGCTATGCTGCTCTATTATAATTTTGTTAAGATGAATCTGAGAAACTAATATTCCATTATGTAAGAAAGTTATATGGTAGTTTTATCAGAATAAACAATGCAAAGAAATGATTTGTGACAAATGGTGATGATAATAAAAATAGATGATTGTGGTAATTGGTGATGATAATGAGAGGGGGACAACATTACTGGCAATGACCAAGAAGTGAAAGTCCAGTAGAATCCCAGAAAATTACTGTTGAATCTTGCAGTTAAGTGTATTATAGAATATACAAAGCACAAATATTTTTTGTTTTTATTCTCCGGGGCTACAGAATTTAATTAATAAATGCCACTCTAGCACTTTTGGACAATTTATTTTCAAAAAGCAAAAAATATTAGCCTATTTCATTTGACATTTCAATCTGAAGCAAATTGTTGAGGAGAATGGTACCTTTCATACTTTATGAAAATACTACTGATAACTTCAGACCTTAACAGAGATAAAACACCTCAACTGCTGGGAGTGCTTGAAGTTCCTAAACCTGTACTCCCTGGAATGCAGGCAGGAGAGATACAGGATTATATACACCTGGAAAATCCTAGAGGGACTAGTACCGAACTTGCACACGAAAATCACTCACTACGAAAGCAAAAGACTCGGCAGACGATGCAACATCCCCCCAATGAAAAGCAGGGGTGTCACTAGCACGTTAAGAGACAACACGATAAGTGTCAGGGGCCCAAGACTGTTCAACTGCCTCCCAGCATACATAAGGGGGATTACCAATAGAGCCCTGGCTGTCTTCAAGCAAGCATTGGACAAGCACCTAAAGTTGGTACCTGACCAGCCGGGCTGTGGCTCGTACGCTGGATTGTGTGCAGCCAGCAGTAACAGTCTGGTTGATCAGGCTCTGATCCACCATGAGGCCTGGTCACAGACCGGGCCGTGGGGGCGTTGACCCCCGGAACTCTCTCAAGGTAATTTCCAGGTAACTGAAATGTGTGCTTCATAACATGACCTTTATATACCTTAAATAAAAGCAACAGAAAGGCGTGTTTTCTGCCAGCTGGTTGACATGCACGTTCAATTATGTTTACTAAAGAATTATTAGTATTTTAGGAACTGTAATTATAACTGAAGTTTTATTGCTGTATATTTTGTAATACTGCTTGTCTCTCCCAGGTCATTTGATTGTGAGCAGATGGGGCTACCACTGTGTTATGAGCCAATTTTTCTTTGGCATTGTACATCTTTCTCAATTTTTCAATATTAATACCATTAGAGTTAAATTTAAGAAAAAGATGCACAGCAAATTTTAGGGCAGCATTTGTGGTTTAAAATTATTATTATTTTGTTTAACATGTCAGCCATCTTCCACTGAACTCATGGAGTCACAGATCACTGCAAGGTGGTTTAAAATCAAAACCAGTGTATTTTTCAAACACATTTAACTTTTTTTTTTCAACATGTCAGCTGTCTCCCACCAAGGCAGGGTGACCCAAAAAAGAAATACTTTCACCATCATTCACACATAATCACTGTTTTTGCAGAGGCATGCAGATATGAGAGTTCAGATGTCATTCCAAGCAGCAAATATACCAAACCCCTCCTTTAAAGTGTAGGCATTGTACTTTCCACCTCCAGGACTCAAGTCCAGCTAAATGGTTTCCAAGAATCCTTTCACAAAATACTACCCAGCTCATGCTCCAACAGCATGTCAAGGCCCAAAAACCATTTGTCTCCACTCCTATCTAACATGCTCACATATTCCAGCTGTATGTCCAAGCCTTGCACACAAAAACTTTTTACCTCCCTCCCTCTATCCTTTCCTAGGGTGACCCCTACCACTCCTTCCCTCCACTACAGATTTATACACTCTCCAAATCATCCTATTTTGCTCCATCCTCTCTAAATGACCAAACCACCTCAACAACCCCTCCTCAGCCCTCTGAATAATACTTTCAGTAACTCCACACTCCCTAATTTCCACACTATGAAGTCTCGGCATAATATTTATGCCACACATTGCCCTTAGACACGACATCTCCACTGCCTCCAGCCTTCTTCTCTCTACAACATTCACACCCACGCTTCACACCCATATAAGAGTATTGGTATCACTATACTCTCAAATATTCCCTTCTTTGCCTCCATGGACAGTGTTCTTTGTCTCCAAAGATACCTCAATGCACCACCCACCTTTTTTTCTTCATCAGTTCTGTGGTTTACCTCGTCCTTCACAAACCCATCCACCAATAAGTTTGCTCCCAAATATCTGAACACATTCACTTCCTTAGTTCCTCCCTACAATCTGATACCCAATTTTTTCTTATTTAAATCATTTGATACCCTCATCACCTTACTCTTATCTATGTACACTTTCAACTTTCTTCCTTTACACACCCTTCTCCAGTATAGCTTGCTAAAAAATAAAAAGATGCACTTAATGCATTTACCAAATCTTTATGCACATGTTTTGCTAATTTTAATGTGAATCTAAACACAGTATTTATAAGATTAGAACAACATTTTTGGAAGTGTAGTTATCATGCTATTGGGTGTAGTGTATAAAATATTGAGTATTTTATACACTCTATAGTCATGGCTTTTAAATCTTCAAACATTTCTGCCCTCTTCCCCAAAACTGAAGCTGGACTAACTGTAAAAGGCTTATTTCACAATGCTTCACATCACTCACCAAGGGTTTTTCATCCATACATTTTCAAGGCTGCCTGTATTGTAGGTAGAAGAATGCATTTCAATATTTTCATTGTCATTTTTCCTCAATATTTTTCATTATTTAATTTTTTATTTGATCTGATATTGGGACCTGACGATCTGTTGGAGTGTGAGCAGGGTAATATTTAGTGAAGGGATTCAGGGAAACTGGTTATTTTCATATAGTCGGACTTGAGTCCTGGAAATGGGAAGTACAATGCCTGCACTTTAAAGGAGGGGTTTGGGATATTGGCAGTTTGGAGGGATATGTTGTATCTTTATACGTACTATATGCTTCTAAACTGTTGTATTATGAGCACCTCTGCAAAAACAGTGATTATGTGTGTGTGGTGAAAGTGTTGAATGATGATGAAAGCATTTTCTTTTTGGGGATTTTCTTTCTTTTTTGGGTCACCCTGCCTCGGTGGGAGACGGCTGACTTGTTGAAAAAAAAAAAAAATTAGAGTGTTAAAGAATATATAGCTTCCATTAATAGTTTGAAGACAGGTGTGAAGGTTTTATATGGTAATGAGCTGACTATCCAGAAGGCATGTGAGTGTGTTAGACTGGGGTTAGTAAAGACAAGCTGTTTTTGGATTTGACGTGCTGCTGGAGTGTGAAGCTAATATTGTGAAGACACTAAGGGAAACTAGAACCTGTGCAATATTGTCTTCCAAGTATGCTGTTCCTATTATTGTGTATAGTCAAAAGTATTGCAGTGGCAGTTATTTCTTTACAAGTATTAGCTGATGAATTGATAGCAATAAAACTCTATATAATATTTACAGCAAAGTTTACCTTGGTTTCTACTGGGCTAAAAGAAGCAGCAAATATCACAAAGAGAAGGCAGTGAGTGATGAGTCTTATGAGAGATATGACAGAAGTAGAAATGACAATGGTAATTTAAGTGAAATTTGTATGAGACTGAAGTCAGTATAACAAGTGACATACTTGTTTAAAGAATGTGGATAAAGTTGACACTGGTTACTTTAGTGAATAAAAAAGTATGGTACTACACAATAAAAATAACCCAAACCAACAGTTTTGAGTCAATATAGCAACAAATGCTTTAATTAAAATGATAGTGTAAGCAGCAAGAGTGAAGGCAGGAGTGACACTAGTTAGGCAAAGGAGAAAAAATGACATATTGGAATGGGCAAAGGAATGACAACAGTTACTTTAGTGGAAGATAAGACCATAGTTATAAGAAAGAAGATGACTGATAACAGTTATCATAGTGGAAGTATAAGTAAACTGAAAGTGAGAGAGAAGGCCAACAGCTCTGAAAGCAAAGATGAAAGTAATAAAAAAATTACAAGAATGGATGCTAAGGTGCTAGACAATGTTGTCAGAGAGGCAGGACAACACCACAGTCTATAACAGACACCTGTCTGATGTCACGGAGACTGACTGCTGATCTTACCACCCCCAGGCCACTCTCCACCTGACCTAAGACAGCCTGACCTACACTTCCTGCATTGGCTCTTGTGATGATGTAGAACTGTGCTGCCGTTTCGTCATCCTCCCTCCGTCCTGCCACTGTTCCCTCTGTCCACTTCCCTGAACACTGTGATGATGCCAGGCCTGGCTGGAGTGCTGCTCCACCATTTCCATTATTATGTTCGTAATCCCCTGCCAACACTCCCTCCTCATGCACGTGCCTAAATACGCCAAGAAAGCGTGTGTTAGCATAGGTGGGGCCCTGCTGACCTGTGCACAGGGCAAGGAACTGTTGGGCCCACTGATTGGTGGCAGTGTTGGAAAGCTTGATGTAAACTCTACCTCCAGATGAGCCTTCCCAAGCCAGATCTAAAAACACCACTGTGGAAGTGGGATCAAGCACCCTCATCAACTGGTTGTGCTGTGGAAAAAAAACCACTCATTATATTAAGTTTGTCTTATTAATATGAACATATGGATGTTTACACTAAGTTCCTTCAGCTTTCATTCATAGTTATTACTTCACGGTATTACAGGATATTCTTCAATAATGTTAATATCTGACCTACATTATGCCAACTCACTCAAGTTTCTGGACGAGTTACTATTTAAGCACGGCCTCTGCACTCTATATTTGCAGTGTTACTATCTCTGCATACTGTCACTTGCTACCTAACACCTCCTCACACTGCTATTTAAACTGTTATGCTGTTGAAATTTTCTTGGCGGCGAAGTTTTTTTGCGGAGTCTGTATGACAAAAATTCTCACTGACATTATTATTATTACTGTATATTCAAAACATATATTGTTCTATTTTTAGTTGTATTGTAATCTAAGTAACTTGCCTTATCTTCACCAAAAACTCCACAAAACTGAAGATCATTGAATCAGTTTAAACAATATGTAATTCTTTTGTAATTGCTCATTTGTCATGAGTTACCTTTCTTATTGTACTTACAAGAAGTTTTTTTTTTTTTTCAACAAGTCGGCCGTCTCCCACCGAGGCAGGGTGACCCAAAAAAGAAAGAAAATCCCCAAAAAGAAAATACTTTCATCATCATTCAACACTTTCACCACACTCACACATTATCACTGCTTTTGCAGAGGTGCTCAGAATACAACAGCTTAGAAGCATATACGTATAAAGATACACAACATATCCCTCCAAACTGCCAATATCCCAAACCCCTCCTTTAAAGTGGAGGCATTGTACTTCCCATTTCCAGGACTCAAGTCCGACTATATGAACATAACCGGTTTCCCTGAATCCCTTCACTAAATATTACCCTGCTCACACTCCAACAGATCGTCAGGTCCCAAGTATCATTCGCCTCCATTCACTCCTATCTAACACACTCATGCACTCTTGCTGGAAGTCCAAGCCCCTAGCCCACAAAACCTCCTTTACTCCCTCTTTCCAACCCTTTCGAGGACAACCCCTACCCCTCCTTCCTTCCCCTATAGATTTATATGCTTTCCATGTCATTCTACTTTGATCCATTCTCTCTAAATGACCAAACCACCTCAACAACCCCTCTTCTGCCCTCTGACTAATGCTTTTATTAACTCCACACCTTCTCCTAATTTCCACACTCCGAATTTTCTGCATAATATTTACACCACACATTGCCCTTAGACAGGACATCTCCACTGCCTCCAACCGTCTCCTCGCTGCTGCATTTACCACCCAAGCTTCACATCCATATAAGAGTGTTGGTACTACTATACTTTCATACATTCCCTTCTTTGCCTCTATAGATAACGTTTTTTGACTCCATATATACCTCAACGCACCACTCACCTTTTTTCCCTCAACAGTTCTATGATTAACCTCATCCTTCATAAATCCATCCGCTGACACGTCAACTCCCAAGTATCTGAAAACATTCACTTCTTCCATACTCCTCCTCCTCAATTTGATATCCAATTTTTCTTTATCTAAATCATTTGATACCCTCATCACCTTACTCTTTTCTATGTTCACTTTCAACTTTCTACCTTTACACACATTCTCAAACTCATCCACTAACCTTTGCAATTTTTCTTTAGAATCTCCCATAAGCACAGTATCATCAGCAAAAAGTAACTGTGTCAATTCCCATTTTGAATTTGATTCCCCATAATTTAATACCACCCCTCTCCCAAACACCCTAGCATTTACTTCTTTTACAACCCCATCTATAAATATATTAAACAACCATGGTGACATTACACATCCCTGTCTAAGACCTACTTTTACCGGGAAGTATTCTCCCTCTCTTCTACACACCCTAACCTGAGCCTCACTATCCTCATAAAAGCTCTTTACAGCATTTAGTAACTTACCACCTATTCCATATACTTGCAACATCTGCCACATTGCTCCTCTATCCACTCTATCATATGCCTTTTCTAAATCCATAAATGCAATAAAAACTTCCCTACCTTTATCTAAATACTGTTCACATATAAGAAGTATAAGTACATATAAGAAGTCCTACATTTTTTTTTATTTAAACACATCAGCTGTTTCCCACCAAGGCAAGGTGTCCCGAAAAAGAAAAACTTTTACCATCATTCACTCCATCACTGTCTTGCCAGAGGTGTACTTACACTACAGTTACAAAACTGCATCATAAAACCCCTCCTTCAGAGTGCAGGCACTGTACTTCATAATAGGTTATTTTTAGTAATAGGCTATACTTCATAATAGGCTATTTATTAATGGGCTGTACAGTACTTCATAACTGGATATATTTAGAACAGTGGAACCCCAGTGTTTGAACTTAATTGGTGTTTGAATTGCGAAAAGGTTGATGTCCGAAACAATATTTCCCCAGGCTTTAATTATCAGCCTCACACATTGAAGGATGTTGAACTGGCTTCCAAAAGTCTCTGAGAGTTAGGTCAGTGTCAGAGGTCACTTCAAAACACTTTTGAAACAGGGCTTTCATGTAAAGTTTTTACAAGTGAATTTTAAGCAAGTCAGTGCATTCGAACTCCAGAAAAACTTTCAAAGACCAGGCCAATTTTTCTGAACAAAATTGTTCAGACTCTGGTTTGTTTGAAGTCTGGTACATTTGAACACTGAGGTTCCACTGTACTTAAGTAACATGTAAGCCTTACGATGAGTTTCTCAAAAAGGACTTTACACATTATTACAAATTATCTTACAAAAATAATCCAGATTGTTGGAGTTAATATCAGAGATTGTATATTTTATCGTTCAGGTAAACCAATTTAATCTCAAAAACATCTGTAGTTATAACTAAATTTTAAGGCTGCCCACAATGCTCTGCATAATCAGGAGATTTCTGTAAAGTATGCCAAAGTTGTCAACTATTCCTGTATTAATTGTATTATATAACTTTTTATGAATAGAGACTATCATTATCAAAAGCAAGAACTAAGACCATATGGGTCATCAAGTCACTAGTTTACAATAAATGAAGATTCATGGATAAGAATGAACAGATAAAACCCTAGAAAGTATTAGACCTTGCTAATGAGGTTACATTTAAAGCTCTAGAAAGTAGACCTTACTAATGAAGTTATACACATTCCTTTTTCAACAAATGGAGAAAACTTTCTCTATACAAATCTAAAAATTTTCAGATTCAACCAACCTTGAAAGTTTTGGTGTTATTGGACGCAGGCTTATTTCGTAGGTAATGCAGACATATCCTATCTCCTTTCATTGAAATTCTTGCGGAGCGTACTGGTTCGTCTTCCTCCACAGCGAATATTCGTTTTACCGTCAGTAAATTTTTCTGGGTGCAAAGACAGCTGCGCAGACAGTCAACCTGGCATGTGAGCTTACAACAGTTATCAGTACAGTATAGGTATACATAGTATAATACTGTGGCTAATTAATACTACCTACACTCAACTATAAAAGTTTGCAGAGATAGCACTTTGCTCCTCAGGA
Organism: Cherax quadricarinatus; assembly: GCF_038502225.1. Classification (NCBI taxonomy): domain Eukaryota; kingdom Metazoa; phylum Arthropoda; class Malacostraca; order Decapoda; family Parastacidae; genus Cherax; species Cherax quadricarinatus. Next base: position 3,587,799 of record NC_091321.1, on the reverse strand, counting down.
CTTGCATATCTGGTCATGGTGATTGGTGATACACACATACCTTGTTTAAAGCTCAGGGTGAGTTCCAAGATTTTGGAATGCTTGGGAGGCAGTGCTTAAAGGGGGATTAAACATTTAAGAGGTGAAAATCAGTTTCAAGATTTACTAGACATTAAATATATTACATATATATTGAAAAAGTTGTTCAACATCAAGCAAATGGCTATCCATGTATGTAACACACTTGAATGATCTTGTGTGTGTGATGGAAATTTGGTTAGCAGCAAATGATGGTGATCAATTAAGTTTTAACCTTATCTCTTTAAATAAAGCTTAAAAGGAAACAAGTAACATCTACATGCTCAATAATAACCACATGGAGACAAACATGTGAGGTTGACTGATTTATATACTGCATTAGTGGTTTAGACATTATTCCCTGTATAATCCAGCAGAATAGAATGCTGTATGTCTTGACATGAGAGGAGAAATGTGTGAGAGTTGCAAGCTCTGGCATCCTGACTCACCAAAGTAAAACAAACTTCTAAGGTACCATTCCTCTAACATTTTTTTTTTTTAACAAGTTGGCCGTCTCCCACCGAGGCAGGGTGACCCAAAAATCCCCAAAAAGAAAATACTTTTATCATCATTCAATACTTTCACCTCACTCATACATAATCACTGTTTTTGCAGAGGTGCTCAGAACACAACAGTTTAGAAGCATATACATGTAAAGATACACAACATATCCCTCCAAACTGTCAATATCCCAAACACCTTTAAAGTGCAGGCATTGTACTTCCCATTTCCAGTACTCAAGTCTGGCTATATAAAAAAAACTGGTTTCCCTGAATCCCTTCACTATATATTACCCTGCTCACACTCCAACAGCTCATCAGGTCCCAAATACTATTTGTCTCCATTCACTCCTATCTAACATGCTCACGCATGCTTGCTGGAAGTCCAAGCCCCTCGCCCACAAAACCTCCTTTACCCCCTCCCTCCAACCTTTTCGAGAACGACCCCTACCCCGCCTTCCTTCCTCTACAGATTTGTACGCTCTCCATGTCATTCTACTTTGATCCATTCTCTCTAAATGACCAAACCACCTCAACAACCCCTCTTCAGCCCTCTGACTAATACTTTTATTAACTCCACACCTCCTCCTAATTTCCACACTCCAAATTCTCTGCATAATATTTACACCACACATTGCCCTTAGACACATCACCACTGCCTCCAACTGCCTCCTCACTGCAGCATTTACAGCCCAAGCTTCACACCCATATAAGAGTGTTGGTACTACTATACTTTCATACATTCCCTTCTTTGCCTCCATAGATATTGTTTGTCTCCACATATACTTCAATGCACCACTCACCTTTTTTCTTTCATCAATTCTATGATTAACCTCATCCTTCATCCATCCATCCACTGACATGTCAACTCCCAAATATCTGAAAACATTCACTTCTTCCATACTCCTCTCCAATTTGATATCCAATTTTTCTTTATCTAAATCATTCGATACCCTCATCACCTTACTCTTTTCTATGTTCACTTTCAACTTTCTACCTTTACACACATTCCCAAACTCATCTGCTAACCTTTGCAACTTTTGTTTAGAATCTCCCATAAGCACAGTATCATCAGCAAAAAGTAACTGTGTCAATTCCCATTTTGTATTTGATTTCTCATAATTTAATCCCACCCCTCTCCCCAACACCCTAGCATTTACTTCTTTTACAACCCCATCTATAAATATATTAAACAACCATGGTGACATTACACATCCCTGTCTAAGACCCACCTTTACCGGGAAGTAGTCTCCCTCTCTTCTACACACCCTAACCTGAGCCTCACTATCCTCATAAAAACTCTTTACAGCATTTAGTAACTTACTATCTATTCCTTATACTTGCAACATCTGCCACATTGCTCCTCTATCCACTCTATCATATGCCTTTCTAAATCCATAAAGGCAATGAAAACTCCCCTACCTTTATCTAAATACTGTTCACATATATGCTTCAATGTAAACACTTGATCTACACATCCCCTACCCATTCTAAAACCTCCTTGCTCATCAGCAATCCTACACTCTGTCTTGCCTCTTAATTCTTTCAATAACCCTATAGAGGAATAAACTTATTCCTCTATAATTTTTCCAATCTCTTTTGTCCCCCTTCCCTTTATATAAAGGAATAATACATGCTCTCTGCCAACCCCTAGGTACCTTCCCCTCTTTCATACATTTATTAAACAAAAATATCAACCACTCCAACACTATATCCCCCCCCCTGTTTTTAACATTTCTGTCATGATCCCATCAGTTCCAGCTGCTTTACCCCCTTTCATTCTACGTAATGCCTCAATCACCTCCCTCACACTCACATCCTGCTCTTCTTCACTCTTAAAAGATGGTATACCTCCCTGGCCTGTGCATGAAATTACTGCCTCCCTTTCTTCATCGACATTTAAAAGTTAATCAAAATATTCCCGCCATCTACCCAATACCTCCATCTTCCCATCTACTAACTCTCCTACTCTGTTTTTAACTGACAAATCCATTCGTTCCCTAGGCTTTCTTAACTTGTTTATCTCACTCCAAAATAATTTCTTATTTTCATCAAAAGTTCTTGACATGTATTTTTCAATACGAAAGAAATAAACTCTTTTAACCATACTGAACACTTGCTGATGCTTGTAGCCAGCACTGTCTTAGCATTCAGAGGATATGTATGCACTCTGCTAGCTACGAGTGCCCCAACTTATGAGTTTTCCGAGTTATGAGCCGTCACTTGGTTGATTTTTTGCTCTCAGTTGCAAACCAAAATCCAAGTTACTGACACGCCGCCACTAATTGGCAGCATATCTAAGATCAAATCCAACTCTGCACGCAGAGGAATATCAGGTACTTTGTCCCATCCCATATGTTCTTCCAAGACATAATTGGAAGGATAATAATCCCACACTAATCCCAGATTGTAGTGAGGCACCTCGTCCCTTGTTTTGTTCTCATATAAATCCGGGGAAGAGGTAACCTCCATTTAAATACTCGGAGTTTTTCCAGAAACATTAATTAAGGTGGGTGGGGTACTGATAGTGGTGGGTGGAGTAGTGATAGTGGTGGGTGGAGTAGTGATAGTGGTGGGTGGAGTAGTCATGGTGATTGGTGGAGTAGTGATAGTGGTGGGTGGAGTACTGATAGTGGTGGGTGGAGTAGTGATAGTGGTGGGTGGAGTAGTGATAGTGGTGGGTGGAGTAGATATGGTGGTGAGTGTAGTAGAGATGGTGGTGGGTGTAGTGAGGGTGGTGGATGGAGTAGTGATAATGGTGGGTGGAGTAGTGAAGGTGATGGGTGGAGTATACATATACAATATTTCTTATTTATAAATTTTTTTTTATTATTATCACACTGGCCGATTCCCACCAAGGCAGGGTGGCCCGAAAAAGAAAAACTTTCACCATCATTCACTCCATCACTGTCTTGCCAGAAGGGTGCTTTACACTACAGTTTTTAAACTGCAACATTAACACCCCTCCTTTAGTACATTTAAAAACCTGTAACAAAAGAAAATGGGGTGGTTTTTTGGGAGCTGGAATGGATTAATAGCATTTCAGTTAATTTCAATGAGGAAAATTGATTTGATATACAAGCATACTGAGTTACGAGCTGGGTCACAAAATGAATTAAACTCTTAAATCAAGGTACCACTGTATAAGAAAAAGGTAAAAGACTCAGGAATAATAATGTCAGATAAGCTGTCGTTTGAAGAAATTCAATAAAACTAATGGTGAAAGGCCAGAAAAATAATAGGGTGGATAAAGAGAGCTTTAAAAACAAGAGAAATAATGTCATGATGGTACTACAGTACTCAAATACAGGTACTCTCACATGTAGAATATTGTCCTGTGTGTACAGCTCCACTAAAGGCAGAGGAGATAAATAAGCTGGAAAATGAACAAAGATAGTTTACTGTCTACATAAAGTCAATAAAGCATTTAGACCAATGGAAATGCTTCAACATACCTGGAATAAATTCTCCTGGGTGGAGAACCGAGATATCTAATAATATATACCTGGAAGTAACTGGAGGGTTAGATTACAAATAACAGTGTGCTGGATTAAGAGATACAGGAGGTAGTGTAAATCCAATAAAGAACAGGGGTGCTCTAGGCACAATAAGATATCACTCTGTGAATATCTATGGCCCAAGACTCTTCAATTTACTATCAGCAGAAATCAGAAATCTCTGGAACAAATGTAGAAGTTTCTTTCTCCATAAGCCATGCATGTCGTAAGAGGTGACTGAAATGCCAAGAGCAAGGAGCTAATGACCCTTTCTCCTGTATAAACTGCTAAATTTGAAAAGAAAAACTTTGGTTATTCTTTTTAGGTCACCCTGCCTCAGCGGGATGTGGCCGGTTTGTTGAAAAAAGTCTTGAAGAGGAAACCAAATTGGTATCTCTGCCAAGTACCAGATCAACCAGGTTGTGATAGGTATGTGGGCCAGTGGACTGCTCACAGCAATATCCTGGTTGAAAGGTAATGAACAAGGAAGCCTGGTCAGAGGCAGGGATGCAAGGGTAGAACAGTCCTTGAAACTGGTCACAAGTATGTCACATGTATGGAATCTAGTGATTCTGGAAGTCAAAAACAGGCAAAGCAAGCATCTGTGATGATATTCAAGATAACAGTGGGAGTTATTTATGGTAGTAGTGGCAGCAATGACAATGCAGTGGTAAAGTGTAGGCTTGAAAATGATGGTGGCGGTGGTGGTGGGTGGTGTAAGCTTGTGTTTCTAATGCAAGGTACTGAGAAAAAGGTGTATTATGTCTATACAGCTCAAGAAGGCAGAAATGTTGCAAGAATATGAGGCTTATCGAGAGAACAGTGATGGCTTTAGCTGGAGCTCAGGCTATGAGTCATTTGTTACTCCAAGATCATAGAGGTACATGTTCATTATAAGCTGCACCATCCAGAGATCTCACAGGTGCTGGATGAGTTCAGTATGAGCTGCACCATCCAGATTTTTGTGTGACAATTCAGCATGAACAATTATTTTACATAAAAAGTATATTAAATTAAAATGGAGAGGTAGCAATTAAATAAGCTAGAAGTATAAGATACAATGGACATTGTATGTTTATGGTAACTACATTAAAATTTTGCATCAAATTTAGGATATATAAATCTATAGTGGAGGGAAGGAGGGGTAGGGGTTATCCTAGGAAAAGATGGAGGGAGGGGATAAAGCAGGTTTTGTGTGCAAAGGGGCTTGGACATACAGCAGGCATGTGTGAGCATGTTAGATAGAAGCGAGTGGAGACAATTAGTTTTTGGGGCTTGACAAGTTGTTGGAGTTGAGCAAGGTAATATTTTGTGAAGGGATTCAGGGGAACCGGTTAGCTGGATTTGAGTCCTGGAGGTGGGAAGTACAATGCCTACACTTTAGAGGAGGGGTTTGGGATATCTGTTGTTTAGAGTGACATCTGAACTGTGTGCCTCTGTAAAGACAGTGATTATGTGTGAATGATGGTGAAAGTGTTTCTGTCTTGTTTGGGTCACCCTTCCTTAGTGGGAGACAGACAACATGTTGAAAAGAAAATTTTTTAGATCATTAGATTTTTAAGTAGTGTTCACTCAGGCTGAGTTGTACATGCGGAATATCAAAGATATATTTACTTAGAGTTATATACTCTGTTGCAGCTCTCCAGGAATTGTTGTAGCTAATAATAAAGTGGAATAGATTATAATGGTTAGGTAGGGTTGAATAAGCTCAAAGTATAGGCTACACTGACGTGGTAATAAATATTTATGGTAAGTTGCATATTAACCCTTTCGCTGTCAAGACCCCTGCTCACAAACTTGCTCTCAGTGTCGATTAAAAAAAAAAAAAAAAAAAATCTTATGAAATGATAGAGAATCTTTTCCTGATGGTAATTACACCAAAAGAATGAAATCTGATGGAAAAATTATGGAATTATGCTCTCGCGAAGTTAGCAGTCTCAGTGATATTTACGCATCAGCAATTTTGCCCACTTTGAGCCCTATTTTCGGCCAATTCCATTGTTCCAGTTGACCAAACTCATAGCTATTTCACTACAACTCCATTTGTTCTATCGACTGAGTACAAGAAACTGCCCGATTACCAAGTTCAACTACCCAATAGTGGTGTCAGAAATTGGCAATTTAGCCAATTTCACACAAATTTCAAAAGATGCCAGTTTCAAAATAGGGTCCAGATAAACAATGCAGACATTCCTGGCACTAAAATAACATTTTCTCTGTTCATTAGTCACGTCTCCATGCCCCTCTTATATTACTCTTGCTTTTCATTTTGAATTTTTATTCAAAATGCAGATTACTGCATTATTATAATTGTATAAATAATGTCGACCCATTCGTGACTGCATATTAGACTAACCAGTTGGACACGTATTGGAGGGTGATGTCATTTGTTTACTCTTGAAGATGAACATTTCTGCTACTTTGAGCTCAATTTCAAGGTACTTTTCTTCGTGAAGCCAATCAAAATCATCTCTATTTCTGTAATATATCTTCCATTCTATAAATGAGACTAAGAAAATGAGAATACGTATAACCATGAATTCCATACAAAAATACACTACAATATCGGTTTTAGACCAAAAACATGGTCAGAGTTATTTTTTTCTCATTATGCACTGCATGCTGTAGGATCTTTTTTATACTGTGCACACTCATCTTGCAGACCCATTCTTTCATATGTAGGCCTACCAGCTTTCTCCCACCAGATTTGAAGGCACTAGAATTTTGGCGTAGTATTACAGGACCGACACTGGCTTGCAAAGGTGGTGACCCTACAGATGTAAACAACTGTAGGCCAATATCAAACTTACAATTGCTATCCAAAATCTTCGAGAAACTCGTGCACAGGAGACTATATTCATTTATAACGGCACAAAACATACTCAACCCCTGCCACTTTGGATTCAGGAAAAATAAAAGCACTAATGATGCAATTATAAAAATGCTAGATCTGCTTTACACAGCATTGGAAAATAAGGAATATCCGCTAGGAATTTTTATTGACCTAAGAAAAGCTTTTGACATAGTAGACCATGGCATCCTACTCCACAAACTTGACCATTATGACATAAGAGGCCATGTGCCTGTATATTTCAAATCCTACCTTACTAATAGGTATCAGTATTATTATTATTTATTATCACACTGGCCGATTCCCACCAAGGCAGGGTGGCCCGAAAAAGAAAAACTTTCACCATCATTCACTCCATCACTGTCTTGCCAGAAGAGTGCTTTACACTACAGTTTTTAAACTGCAACATTAACACCCCTCCTTCAGAGTGCAGGCACTGTACTTCCCATCTCCAGGACTCAAGTCCGGCCTGCCGGTTTCCCTGAATCCCTTCATTAATGTTACTTTGCTCACACTCCAACAGCACGTCAAGTATTAAAAACCATTTGTCTCCATTCACTCCTATCAAACACGCTCATGCATGCCTGCTGGAAGTCCAAGCCCCTCGCACACAAAACCTCCTTTACCCCCTCCCTCCAACCTTTCCTAGGCCGACCCCTACCCCGCCTTCCTTCCACTACAGACTGATACACTCTTGAAGTCATTCTGTTTCGCTCCATTCTCTCTATATGTCCGAACCACCTCAACAACCCTTCCTCAGCCCTCTGGACAACAGTTTTGGTAATCCCGCACCTCCTCCTAACTTCCAAACTACGAATTCTCTGCATTATATTCACACCACACATTGCCCTCAGACATGACATCTCCACTGCCTCCAGCCTTCTCCTCGCTGCAACATTCATCACCCACGCTTCACACCCATATAAGAGTGTTGGTAAAACTATACTCTCATACATTCCCCTCTTTGCCTCCAAGGACAAAGTTCTTTGTCTCCACAGACTCCTAAGTGCACCACTCACTCTTTTTCCCTCATCAATTCTATGATTCACCTCATCTTTCATAGACCCCTCCGCTGACACGTCCACTCCCAAATATCTGAATACGTTCACCTCCTCCATACTCTCTCCCTCCAATCTGATATTCAATCTTTCATCACCTAATCTTTTTGTTATCCTCATAACCTTACTCTTTCCTGTATTCACCTTTAATTTTCTTCTTTTGCACACCCTACCAAATTCATCCACCAATCTCTGCAACTTCTCTTCAGAATCTCCCAAGAGCACAGTGTCATCAGCAAAGAGCAGCTGTGACAACTCCCACTTTGTGTGTGATTCTTTATCTTTTAACTCCACGCCTCTTGCCAAGACCCTCGCATTTACTTCTCTTACAACCCCATCTATAAATATATTAAACAACCACGGTGACATCACACATCCTTGTCTAAGGCCTACTTTTACTGGGAAATAATTTCCCTCTTTCCTACATACTCTAACTTGAGCCTCACTATCCTCGTAAAAACTCTTCACTGCTATCAGTATGTCACCATTAAAGACACAGCCTCATCACCATGGCCACTTGATACTGGAGTTCTGCACGGAAGTGTCCTTGGTCCCCTGCTCTTCCTCATTTACATCAATGATCTTCCAAACGTATCCCAACACCTGAAACCCATTCTCTTTGCTGACAACACAACTTATGTCATCTCTCACCCTAATCTTGCCACCCTCAACACCATTGTTAACGAAGAGCTACTCAAAATATCGACTTGGATGACAGCCAATAAACTTACACTTAACACTGACAAAACTTACTATATTAAGTTTGGAAGCAGAGCAGGTGTTGCGCAACTTAACATTAAGATCGACAACACTCTAATTGCCAGACATAATGCGGGCAAATTCCTAGGCCTATACCTCGACAACAACCTGAATTTCAGCACCCATATCCAACACACAACAAAAAAAGTATCCAAAACGGTGGGAACCCTCTCCAAGATATGATACTACGTGCGGCAAAATGCCCTTCTCACACTATACCATTCACTCATTTATCCATACCTCACCTATGGTATTTGTGCTTGGGGATCAACTGCAGCAACACACCTAAAGCCAATAATAACCCAACAAAGAGCTGCAGTAAGAATAATCACTAAATCCTATCCCTGGCAACACATCCCCCCACTCTTCATAGATCTAAACTTACTCCCTGTTCAGAACATCCACACTTACTACTATGCAATCTACATCTACAGGACCTTAAATTCCAATATTAACCTTGACCTAAAATGCTTTCTTGATAGTTGTGACAGGACCCACAGGCATAACACCAGACACAAATGCCTCTATGACATTCCCCATGTCCGAGTAAACCTTTACAAAAATTCAATGTATGTCAAAGGCCCTAAAATCTGGAACACCCTACCTGAAAACTCTAGAACTGCAGACACATTCATCACCTTCAAAACTACCATTAGAAAACATCTTATCTCCCTGATACACCTCATCAACTAACTACATGAAAACCACCTGGTGGTTCACACTTACACTCACTCACTCACCCATTTGACTATAAACACAGAAATACGAATCTTAATCTTAAAATAATGAATCCTAACTAGTCATAAGTTTGTCTGTGATACTCCAATATAGAAACTATGTATTGTGCCAAAATAAAAGCATTCACATTGCTACACTCACAAACTAGTATTTAGTCACTTAGCCATAATACTAACTTACTCCATAATTTGTAATAATTTAGAGTTAAGAATTAATCTAAGTCTGCCCGAAATGCCTAGCCATGCTAGGTGTCCTAGTGGGCCCCCTCTGTAATTAGTATTTTATTACATGTAAACCACACAATAACCAAAATCTGTAAACTCCGCATTGTAATCCTTAGAGAGAATAAACTTGATTGATTGATTGAAGCTGTAATATGTATGATGGGACCGACAGTGAAAGGGTTAAAATTTACATTAAATTCAGGATATGTTTTGTGACATTGTTTTCTCTTCAGATACTGCTTTAATATCCTTCATAAACATGTCAAAAAAAGAAAATGAACAAAAATATTTAGGTGAGAAAAACAGTAAGCACAGTTTCAATGAAATACTATTGTCAATTTTAAATTTAGAGGTTGTGTGCTAACTAAAAGTAAATGGGTCTCATGCCTGGCTCGTGCTGGGCTGAGAAGGATGCAAGTTGATTTACAGGTAACAGTACCTAAGACAGGTGTGGCCTATTATTTACCCTTTGAGTTCAACTGGATATTAGACAGTGGGGAAGGATAAACTAAGGTATACTTGTACCATAAATAAAGCTCTGTTCCTACAAAAAATAAAGACAAGATATGACAAGCTCAACTCTGCTCCTCTCTCTACAAATAGTTAATTACCAATACAGCAGATAATTACATGAGGGTCAACTAGTGAGGTTAGTAGGCCTGTCAAAAGCAATTTGTCATCTTCTGCCCAATAATTATCACTGTCATCATTAAACCAAGTTACACATATGCCAAAAAAAATTGTCAATACAACAATATCTTGCACAATACAGTTTTGAACAGTACAGGTTTGATATAATACAGTTTATAAATTTAATAAATTTAAAAACATAAATTTTATTTAACTATATTATGCACCAATATTGTACTCCTGCTATGTACATACAAGACCAGCGCAATGCAAACATTAGTATTGCTCCAGACTCTGAGCAGTGAAGTTGTGTAGTCTTAGACAGTACATACGTATACACAGTTTTTTCTTTATTGTATAAAGCACTGATACCCCTTTTATATGCAAATGTGAGTGGAAAGAGGAAATGCAATGACCCTGAGTGTACTAGTAAACGTAAATGGTTAACATTAGATGAAAAACTAGAAATTATAGAACATGAAGGTGCATCATATGCTAAAATAGCACATTACAACAAAATGAATGAAACATCGGTACGTGCTCATATAAGGAAAATGAATGAAGCATCAGCACATGCTCATATAAGGAATAAAGATATAATAAAAAGACGTGGAATGCCTACAGCATCTTACATGTCAAAAGTGATTGTTAAAAATCATAGTTCTGAAATGGATAATATGGAACACCTTTTAATGTTATGGATTGAAGACTGCAGCCAGATGACGATTCAAGCTAAAGCAGCAAGTCTCTATTCAACGTTAAAAAAAGAAAATGGTGATGAAGAGGAAAGTTTTTTGGCAAGTCGTGGTTGGTTTTACAACTTTATAAAGTTTATGGGACCCCATAATGTTCAAATTGCTGGTTAAAGTGCCAGTGCCGACAATGAGGCAGCTGCAAGATTTCCTAATTATCTAAAAAAATTGAGTGAAGAAAATAGCTATAAAGACAAGCAAATTATTAAATTAGATGAAATGGGTTTATTTTGGAAGATGATAATGTCACGCACTTATATGGTAGAAAAAGAACCTTCACAATCAGGATATAAAATCTCCAAAGACCATTTAATGGTTTTATTAGGTGGGAAAGAATCTGGTGACTTTAAATTAAAGCCTGTGCTGGTGTACTGAGAGGAAAATCCAAGGGCTCTTAAATCCCATTAAAAGTTGCTCTTCCTTGACTTGGCAGTCAAGTCAGAAAACCTGGGTAACAATCAATTGTTTGAAGACTGGCTTGCAAATTATTTTAGCCCTGCAGTTGAATGTTATTGCAAAGATAATGACATGGATTTTAAAATTTTGTTGCTATTGGACAATGCACCAGGTCATCCTATTTCTTTTTCTGACTTGAATGAAAATGCCAATGTAATTTTCCTGCCACCAAACACATCATTGCTACATTTAAGGCCTATTATTTAAAATGTACCTTTGCACAGGCCATAAAAGCAATGATGGGAGAAAATGCCATAAATTCAAACACATTTTGGAAAGGTTACAATATCTGAAATGCAACTGAAAACAAGTGAATCATGGCTTGGAGTAACTGCGAGCAACATGAGAGTTGTTTGGCAATTTCTTCTATCTCAATGTTTCACTGAGTTTGCTGGTTTTGAATCCCATACTGAAACTGTTTGTGAAAACATTATGTAGCTTTGAAGAGATCATCTCAGAAGCTTAGGATTGTGAAAATGTGTCAATGCACTGACTTACATTCCGATGAAATTGATGATGGAACACTTATGGAAATGGATCAGCAATGTTTATATGAAGAAACAGAAGAAAATCAAGAAGAAAATGCTGCACCCACGAAAGAATTCACACTGGATGAACTTTTTTTTTTTTTACTAGCACACTGGCCGATTCCCACCAAGGCAGGGTGGCCCGAAAAAGAAAAACTTTCACCATCATTCACTCCATCACTGTCTTGCCAGAAGGGTGATTTACACTACAGTTTTTAAACTGCAACATTAACACCCCTCCTTCAGAGTGCAGGCATTGTACTTCCCATCTCCAGGACTCAAGTCTGGCCTGCCGGTTTCCCTGAACCCCTTCATAAATGTTACTTTGCTCACACTCCAACAGCACGTCAAGTATTAAAAACCATTTGTCTCCATTCACTCCTATCAAACACGCTCACGCATGCCTGCTGGAAGTCCAAGCCCCTCGCACACAAAACCTCCTTTACCCCCTCCCTCCAACATTTCCTAGGCCGACCCCTACCCCGCCTTCCTTCCACTACAGACTGATACTCTTGAAGTCATTCTGTTTTGCTCCATTATCTCTACATGTCCGAACCACCTCAACAACCCTTCCTCAGCCCTCTGGACAACAGTTTTGGCAATCCTGCACCTCCTCCTAACTTCCAAACTACGAATTCTCTGCATTATATTTACACCACACATTGCCCTCAGATATGACATCTCCACTGCCTCCAGCCTTCTCCTCGCTGCAACATTCATCACCCATGCTTTACACCCATATAAGAGCGTTGGTAAAACTATACTCTCATACATTCCCCTCTTTGCCTCCAAGGACAAAGTTCTTTGTCTCCACAGACTCCTAAGTGCACCGCTCACCCTTTTCCCCTCATCAATTCTATGATTCACCTCATCTTTCATAGACCCATCCGCTGACATGTCCACTCCCAAATATCTGAATACATTCACCTCCTCCATACTCTCTCCCTCCAATCTGATATCCAATCTTTCATCACCTAATCTTTTGTTATCCTCATAACCTTACTCTTTCCTGTATTCACTTTTAATTTTCTTCTTTTACATGCCCTCCCAAATTCATCCACCAACCTCTGCAACTTCTCTTCAGAATCTCCCAAGAGCACAGTGTCATCAGCAAAGAGCAACTGTGACAACTCCCACTTTATGTGTGATTCTTTATCTTTTAACTCCACGCCTCTTGCCAAGACCCTCGCATTTACTTCTCTTACTACCCCCTCTATAAATACATTATAAATACATTAATTGCGAAGACAGAAGATGCTTTTGACTTCATAATGAATGCGGATCCAAACACTGAACAAGGCATTACAAAATGATATTCAATGCTATAGATATGTTTTTTTATTTTTTATTATCACACCGGCCGATTCCCACCAAGGCAGGGTGGCCCGAAAAAGAAAAACTTTCACCATCATTCACTCCATCACTGTCTTGCCAGAAGGGTGCTTTACACTACAGTTTTTGAACTGCAACATTAACACCCCTCCTTCAGAGTGCAGGCACTGTACTTCCCATCTCCAGGACTCAAGTCCGGCCTGCCGGTTTCCCTGAATCCCTTCATAAATGTTACTTTGCTCACACTCCAACAGCACGTCAAGTATTAAAAACCATTTGTCTCCATTCACTCCTATCAAACACGCTCACGCATGCCTGCTGGAAGTCCAAGCCCCTCGCACACAAAACCTCCTTTACCCCCTCCCTCCAACATTTCCTAGGCCGACCCCTACCCCGCCTTCCTTCCACTACAGACTGATACTCTTGAAGTCATTCTGTTTTGCTCCATTATCTCTACATGTCCGAACCACCTCAACAACCCTTCCTCAGCCCTCTGGACAACAGTTTTGGCAATCCTGCACCTCCTCCTAACTTCCAAACTACGAATTCTCAGCATTATATTTACACCACACATTGCCCTCAGATATGACATCTCCACTGCCTCCAGCCTTCTCCTCGCTGCAACATTCATCACCCATGCTTTACACCCATATAAGAGCGTTGGTAAAACTATACTCTCATACATTCCCCTCTTTGCCTCCAAGGACAAAGTTCTTTGTCTCCACAGACTCCTAAGTGCACCGCTCACCCTTTTCCCCTCATCAATTCTATGATTCACCTCATCTTTCATAGACCCATCCGCTGACATGTCCACTCCCAAATATCTGAATACATTCACCTCCTCCATACTCTCTCCCTCCAATCTGATATCCAATCTTTCATCACCTAATCTTTTGTTATCCTCATAACCTTACTCTTTCCTGTATTCACTTTTAATTTTCTTCTTTTACATGCCCTCCCAAATTCATCCACCAACCTCTGCAACTTCTCTTCAGAATCTCCCAAGAGCACAGTGTCATCAGCAAAGAGCAACTGTGACAACTCCCACTTTATGTGTGATTCTTTATCTTTTAACTCCACGCCTCTTGCCAAGACCCTCGCATTTACTTCTCTTACTACCCCCTCTATAAATACATTATAAATACATTAATTGTGAAGACAGAAGATGCTTTTGACTTCATAATGAATGCGGATCCAAACACTGAACAAGGCATTACAAAATGATATTCAATGCTATAGATATGTATGCTGATAAAAAGAAAAAACTTTGCAAACTACGTTGTTCAACTATTTTTCAAAATAAAAAACATGGTATGTACATTGTTTATTTATAACTGCAATAAAAATCTTCGGTACTACTATTTTTTCATTTTTTAACATGCCTATTGTCCCCCACCAAGGCAGGGTGACCCAAAAAAGAAACACTTTCACCATCATTCACGCATAATCACTGTCTTTGCAGAGGCACTCAGATATGAGAGTTTAGATGTCACTCCAAATAGCCAGTATCCCAAACCCCTCCTTTAAAGTGTAGGTATTGTACTTCCCACCTCTAGGACTCGAGTCTTGCTAACTGGTTTACCTGAATCCCTTCACAAAATATTACTCTGCTCACACTCCAACAGCTTGTCAGGTCCCAAAAACCATTCATCTCCATTTAAGCCTCTCACACATGCCTGCTGCATGTCCAAGCCCCTTGCACACAAAACCTCTTTCACCCATTCCCTCCATCCTTTCCCAGGATGACCCCTACCCCTCCTCCCCTCTACTACAGACTTATACACCCTCCAAGTCATTCTATTTTGCTCCATTCTCTACTAAGCAAACAGTAAATATTTTTGCAATCTGATGCATTTAATCATATTGTTGGAACACATTACGTCAAATCACGTTATAATAATACCTTGATCAGTATGGTATTGCATAATACGATATTTTTTTCTGACATGCATTAATTGTACCATGCATGGTGTTGCTGTACTATTTTGCATTAATATTACTTCATATAACTAGTGTTCTGTTTTAATAGAGAGTTTTACTGCAAAAGAATTCATAAGAGATAAGATAAGATAAGATTTCGTTCGGATTTTTAACTCCGGAGGGTTAGCCACCCAGGATAACCCAAGAAAGTCAGTGCGTCATCGAGGACTGTCTAACTTATTTCCATTGGGGTCCTTAATCTTGTCCCCCAGGATGCGACCCACACCAGTCGACTAACACCCAGGTACCTATTTGCTGCTAGGTGAACAGGACAACAGGTGTGAGGAAACGTGTCGAAATGTTTCCACCTGCCGGGAATCGAACCCTGGCCCTCCGCGTGTGAAGCGGGAGCTTTAGCCACCAGGCCACCGGGCCACATTACATTACATTTAATAATCTTATATTTAGACAACTCAATTGTCTAAAGATATTATTATTAAATGCTTAGCATTTAAATAATATTTTTTTATTATTATCACACTGGCCAATTCCCACCAAGGCAGGGTGGCCCGAAAAAGAAAAACTTTCACCATCATTCACTCCATCACTGTCTTGCCAGAAGGGTGCTTTACACTACAGTTTTTAAACTGCAACATTAACACCCCTCCTTCAGAGTGCAGGCACTGTACTTCCCATCTCCAGGACTCAAGTCTGGCCTGCCGGTTTCCCTGAACCCCTTCATAAATGTTACTTTGCTCACACTCCAACAGCACGTCAAGTATTAAATACCATTTGTCTCCATTCACTCCTATCAAACACGCTCACGCATGCTTGCTGGAAGTCCAAGCCCCTCGCACACAAAACCTCCTTTACCCCCTCCCTCCAACCTTTCCTAGGCCGACCCCTACCCCGCCTTCCTTCCACTATAGACTGATACACTCTTGAAGTCACTCTGTTTCGCTCCATTCTCTCTACATGTCCGAACCACCTCAACAACCCTTCCTCAGCCCTCTGGACAACAGTTTTGGTAATCCCGCACCTCCTCCTAACTTCCAAACTACGAATTCTCTGCATTATATTCACACCACACATTGCCCTCAGACATGACATCTCCACTGCCTCCAGCCTTCTCCTCGCTGCAACATTCATCACCCATGCTTCACACCCATATAAGAGCGTTGGTAAAACTATACTCTCATACATTCCCCTCTTTGCCTCCAAGGACAAAGTTCTTTGTCTCCACAGACTCCTAAGTGCACCACTCACCCTTTTCCCCTCATCAATTCTATGATTCACCTCATCTTTCATAGACCCATCCGCTGACACGTCCACTCCCATATATCTGAATACATTCACCTCCTCCATACTCTCTCTCTCCAATCTGATATCCAATCTTTCATCACCTAATCTTTTTATCCTCATAACCTTACTCTTTCCTGTATTCACTTTTAATTTTCTTCTTTTGCACACCCTACCAAATTCATCCACCAATCTCTGCAACTTCTCTTCAGAATCTCCCAAGAGCACAGTGTCATCAGCAAAGAGCAACTGTGACAACTCCCACTTTATGTGTGATTCTTTATCTTTTAACTCCACGCCTCTTGCCAAGACCCTCGCATTTACTTCTCTTACAACCCCATCTATAAATATATTAACCCTTTGACTGTCGCAACCCCCAATCCTGAGGTGTCTGTCTCCGGGTGTCGCAAAATTTAAAAAAAAAAAATATTTTTTCTTATGAAATGATAGAGAATCTTTTCCCGATTGTAATGACACCAAAAAAACGAAATTTGATGGAAAACTGACGGAATTACACACTCGCGAAGTTAGCGACCTTGGCGCTGTTTACAAATCGGCGATTTCGCCCACTTTGAGCCCTATTTTCGGCTAATTGCATTGTTCCAGTCGACCAAACTCATAGCTAATTCTTTAGAACTCCATTTTTTCTATCGATTGAGTACAAGAAACTGCCCATTTACCGATTTCAACTACCTAATAATGTGGTCAGAAATTTGCAATTGGCCAATTTCACAAAAACTAAAAAATATGACAATTTCAAAATAAGGTCCAGAATGAACAATGCAGACATTCCTGGCTCTAAAATAACATTTTCTTTGTTCATCAGTCATGTCTCCAGGCCCCTCTGATATTACTCTTGCTTTCTATTTTGAATTTTTATTCAAACAAAAAATTGAAGACTTACTATTATGTAGACTACTGCAATACTGTAATAATTGTATAAATAACATCAACCCATTCATGACTGCATATTAGAATGGCTAGTTGGACATTTATTGGACAATGGGATCATTTGTTTACTTTTGAACATTGGCAAAAATCAAACATTTCCCCTACTTTGAGCTCCATTTCTAGGTTCTTTTTATAGTAAAATCAATCAAAATCACCTCTATTTCTATAATATGTTTACAATTCTATCAAATGAGACCAAGAAAACGAGAATACAACCATAAATACTATACGAAAATAGACCACAAAGTCGGCATTTTAATTAAAAAAAACAGTCAGAGTTTTTTTTTTCCCATTATGCACTGCGTGCTCCAGGATTTTTTTTATATGGTGCACACTGACCACACAGACCCATTCTCTCACATGTGGGCCTACCAGCTTTCTCCTGCTTGATTTGAAGCCGCTAGAATTTATGAGTATATATACGTCAAACACGGTACCTCGTAAGACGTATACATACGGCCGCGACAGTCAATGGGTTAAACAACCACGGTGACATCACACATCCTTGTCTAAGGCCTACTTTTACTGGGAAATAATTTCCCTCTTTCCTACATACTCTAACTTGAGCCTCACTATCCTCGTAAAAACTCTTCACTGCTTTCAGTAACCTACCTCCTACACCATACACCTGCAACATCTGCCACATTGCCCCCCTATCCACCCTGTCATACGCCTTTTCCAAATCCATAAATGCCACAAAGACCTCTTTAGCCTTATCTAAATACTGTTCACTTATATGTTTCACTGTAAACACCTGGTCCACACACCCCCTACCTTTCCTAAAGCCTCCTTGTTCATCTGCTATCCTATTCTCCGTCTTACTCTTAACAATGTCAGGTTGGTTTTAAATTCTATTTTAAGTTTGTCTAAAATGCTCTGCAGTACCAGAGGCTTTAAATAAATTGATATAAATGTCACTAATTTTGTAACAACAGATTATTTTTCAAAATATAAATTCATTTACCTATTTATTAATTTATTATTTATGTGAATTCTATTATGTGAACACTCATAAAGCAGGGACTTGCTCTACTATAAAATAAAATATAATTATAAATAATATTTAAGTGGCACTTAAAAACATATAAATAAAAATTCTAAAAGGTTAGATAGACAAGTTATTGGTTGTCTTTCATTTCCTATACATCCTGGACAGAGAATTTTTCTGGGCTTCTATTTAATTAGCTGACTTATTAAATAAATTTTTTAAGGCATTTATAGAAGCCCTGGTGATAGCAGGATCTATTAGTCTATCCTTGGTAAATATGTAAACTACTAATGACTGGTGGCCAGGACTGTACCTGGAGAATAAGTCTATAGAAATTATTGGGCCAAAAACATTACTAACTTACAGTATATTCAGTTATTTTCTCTTGGATACTCATTGACTGTGGTGCACTCTCCATTTGTGAAGCATTTCCTATAATCTGGTGAATTTTTTCTCGGATAGTGACGGCAGAATTTTCCAGAAGGGTAGGAGCAGCCACAGCTCCACCAGACTCACTCTTGATCACCTCCAGGGCCTTCCGGGTGGCCTCCCGTACCTAGTCATGAGGACATTCATTAATACCAGAAATAGTCTGCTAAGAGTAAATAGACAACCACAGCACCACCTAACTTCAGTACCACCTTCAGTGGTACTGAAGTTAGGTGGTTAAGAAGCACTGTTACCTATAAAGCACTGCATGGACCTGGCTGACCCTACATTTCTTCACAGATAACACAAGGTGGTGCACATCCAGTCAGATAAGCCAAGGCATAAAATGTCAATGGGGCAGATTTGAAGGCATGAAAATTATTAATAAATTTATGTAGAACACAGCTTCATCCTGTGTAAATTTATGTGGGTCACAGTTGAAGGGCTAAAATTTCAGAGGGGCAAACTGAATGACAATTGCCATATCAGAGCTTACACTGTACATGCCACCCCCCCAAACAGGCTGCTTACTCTCTTTTAAGGTAAAAACATAAATACATGTATAGAGTTGGCTGGAAATGCCCCAACATTGCTCATGTAAGGTTTATTTATGATATACATACATAAGAAAGAGCTATATAAGGAGTGCCCTAGGCCACCCAACACAAAACAGGTCCCATAAAGGGGCCCTACTTACACTATGTACAGTATATATATGAAAATGGCTGATGGAGTGGCTGATGCTACTTGGCACAGCAAAAATATCTGGCAGATAATATGTCTGTTGCATTAAATTAAGCAACTGGTTGTACACCACAGAATGCTGAAGGGCAGTAAGGACTGCTGTCAATCATAGAAATCAAGATGGCTCAGAGGTGTCCATCCAATCACGGCGTAAGCGAAGAATTAATACATGAGCAAAGAGGGGTTTTGTCCACATAGCATTGAGAAAATAACAAGTGGAATGGGGAAGATATCATTAAGGTCAGACTAGTCTCTGAGCACAACTTAACCCCAAAACAACAGCTATTAGGCAAGTTACAAGTTAGAGTTGGTGATGTCAATTCCAATATGGGCACACGGTGACGATAATGATACAGTGTATAGGGTATGGTATTCAACTAGAAGACATTTCCTTATAATAAAGTACCATAACCCTCACAGTGTGTCATTATCATCATCATAATATCAGTATATATTACCATTTAATCTAGGTAGTAGGTTGGTAGACAGCAACCGCCCAGGGAGGTACTACCGTTCTGCCAAGTGAGTGTGAAACGAAAGCCTGTAATTGTTTTACATGATGGTAGGATTGCTGGTGTCTTTTGTCTGTCTCATAAACATGCAAGATTTCAGGTACGTTTTGCTACTTTTACTTACACTTAGGTCACACTACACATACATGTACAAGCATATATATATATGCCCCTCTCTGGGTTTTCTGCTATTTTCTTTCTAGTTCTTGTTTTTGTTTATTTCCTCTTACCTCCATGGGGAAGTGGAACAGAATTCTTCCTCCGTAAGCCATGCATGTCGTAAGAGGCGACTGAAATGCCGGGAGCAAGGGGCTGGTAACCCCTTCTCCTGTATATATTACTAAATTTGAAAGGAGAAACTTTCGTTTTTCCTTTTGGGCCACCCCACCTCGATGGGATACGGCCGGTGTGTTGAAAGAAAGATTACCATTTAATACATGGGCTCATTGTCTTGCAATCAGAAATTGCAGAGGTAATTCTTATTGTTTTCAACTATTTATTTCTTATTATATGAGCCATAATTAAATGCTTTACATTGTGAAGAGCATAACAAAACACATAATAATTTTATGAAAGACATTATAAAAGCTAATGCAAATCTTTCACATTCAAATGTAAATAACTGTAATGTTAAGTGTTTGAAATTGAGAAATATGTTAACTAAAATAAGTATACAGAAATATATAAAGAAAATTATTTTAACAAAGTGAAGAAATAGCTTAAGAAGCCTACCAACAAGGAAGTGTGAACAGTTGAAATGCTGGGGAAGGACTTCTGACACTTGTCATTCCAGTCTTGTGCTGCAACACCACAAACCTCAGCATCATCAATGGCAGTATCAACCTCTTGGGCAGAGTCTGCTTGAGTCAGACAATTAAGAACAGCTTCTAGACGTCTCTCCTCTTCCATCCCACTTTGTCGCAAGTCAATTAAGCTGCGGTGCTCCTCTTCCAAGTCGTTTAGTGATGTCTTGTTCTGTTGAGCCACTCTCTCAATTTGAACCAAAAGATCATTATGGTCTTCCTTCCATTTAATGATTTGTTCCTCATAATAATCCAGTTGACTTCTTGACTGCTGGCAGTTGGTAATCCACGTTCGGACAATATTTTCTTGATCACATCTTAGCGACTCCAGTTTCTTACTGATGATTTTAGGACTATCTCGTCTAGGTCTTTTTGCTGTTGTTACAGAGATGCGAACAGCTCTTAGAGATTTGATAAGTGCCTCTGCCAAATAACTGATAGGAAACTCAGTTGCAAAAGTCGCAAAATGTTCTTTACGGCAGTTGGGACAGGTGAGCCGACTATTGCCAATAGTAACAGTGATACAACTAGTACAGAAAGTGTGCCCACATGGCAGATTACGGGGTCGACGTAGCTCTTCATCATACTCGGTGAAACATACTTTACATTCCAAAGGGTTATCTTCATCCTGTAGGGCAGGATAGCATCATCAGTAGTTACACTATAAAAACTAAAAACTCTTCTGTAAAGGCTACACTAATGCAAGTGTTTCTCTTCTGTAGAAAAGTATGCTATTTCTTAAATCTGTTACCCTTCTTAAGAAATGAACTACAGTACATACTCTTCCATAAGGGCATATGGTCAGAGTATGCTGTTAATTTTCTGTGGAGAAAAATGCAGTGGTAATATGTGAAGTTACCTTACCATAATACACTGTTAAGTTCTTAAATTTATCTGGGCAACAAGAATAAATGTGTAAGATGAAAGCAAGCTAAACTACTGACAATCATTTTTGTGTCAAAAAAAAGGGGGATCTATTACTTAACAATTCCGAAGGCAGACAAAGCAATACAATACAGACACATACAAATGTTATTAAATGTATCCATTTTGAGTACAGATATTGGGGATATCTGGAAAAATAACACTTATCATTCACTTGTTCAGATGAGTTTGATGTTAGAAAAATTTATACCAATGGAAGAAAATAATCAGTAGTGATACTAACTTGAAGTCTGGTGCTAAAGAAGTTATACAGTATTAATAAATAATATATGGTGTTCCTCCAGTAGCTATTATCTTAGATTCTAGGACTACTTAGACTTACCATAGTAATGAAAATGTCTGGGATATTTTAGTAGTTAACTAATAACAGTTAATAAAGTGGATATTCACTGCTGATTGAAAAAACTTTATTTCCCTTCATAATTTTTGCTATAATTACAAGAAAACTGCAAAATTTTACTTTGGGCAATATAATTGTATAAAGCTATTAAGAATTTAAACAATGGATTTTAATTTTATATTAATGACAAAGCTGACAGGTAGAGGACTAAGACACATATGCAACACTTTGGTCTCTTCATGTTGCACATGTACCTTATTCACTGAATGAATTTTAAATATAAAGAAAATACTAGTAATGTTAATTACAGTGGAACCTCAGTTTTCACATGGTTTTCGACGACTTTTTTCATTGAAATTTTGTCCCAGTTCTCGTACATCCACTCTGTTTTTGTAGAGTTGACAATGGTCTGCCATACCAAATGCGTCTGCCTGCCCTCGCGCCCACACAAAGCATCCCATGCATTCTGACTCAGTCTGGCTTTGTTTCTTGTTGAGTGAACATCATCCTGCTCGTTCGGATAACATTTCATAATAATCCATTGTTTTTTGTGCTTGCTTATGAAGTGCGACTGCTAAATAAGCCACCATGTGTCTCGAGAAGAATTTTGAAGGGTTTGAGGCCAACCCTGATGGCCCTACACTTATTGTGAAATCTATTGTGTCTTTGGGGAAGTCCATGGGGTTGGATGTAAGTGGCCAGGATGTGGAAGAGTTGGTGGATGACCAAAGCGAAGAGCTAACCACTGAAGAGCTGCAATACCTTCAACTGGAACAGCAACAGACTACAGCTGAGAAAATTGCTTCAGAGGAGGAGGAAGAGAGCCAGAAGAATGTGCCTTCTTCAGTGATTAAAGACATGTGTGCAAAGTGGAATGAGTTGCAAAGTTTTGCAGAGAAATATCACCCTAACAAAGCTGTTGCAAGTCGTGTCTACAGCATGTTCAATGACAATACCTTGTCCCATTTTAGGTAAATCTTAAAAAGACACGAGAAACAGACCTCTGGACAGATTTTCTGTGCGACAGGGATCCAGTGACTCTCAAGCTGGTCTTAGTGTCAGTAAAAGACAAAGAAGGGAAGTAACCCCGGATAGGGCCTTGATACCTGAAGTCCTTCTGGAGGGGGATTCCCTTTCCAAAGAATAACCTCTCCTCCTCCCTCTCCCCTCCTCACCATCTTCCATACACCAACAAGAGTCTTCAATAAAGGTAAAAGTGATGTTAAATGTTTATTTATCCATTTCATTGGTCATTTATATTTATGCATTTTTTGTTAATATTTCTGGGTGTCTGGAACGGATTAATTGGATTTACATTAATTCTAATGGGAAATATTGTTTCAGTTTTCAAACAATTTGGAGTTCATCAGACATGCTGGAACGAATTAATCATGAAAACCGAGGTTCCATGGTACATTTCCTCTTTTCAAATTATTTCTAGAGTACCACATTATATACAGACAATGTAGGTAAAAAGATACAGTAATTAAATGCAAGATGTCAAAAACTTTTTTTTTTTTTTTTTTTAGACATTTATCATGTGTGGAGAATCAACAGAACTAAAAGTTTCAACTTTATTGTGGACTTTAAACTAACAACCTCTTACCACTGGTTTAACTTACCATGCTTCAAAGGTCTATAGCAATAGAAGCTATCTGAGGATGTTGTGCTGGGTGGTGGATGTCTAGTTCTTGTTGTAGCTTATACAAAGTTGATGTTGTAGTGGAACCACAGACTGTATATAGAGAGTACAGACTAGACCACAAACAGTGACACAGCTGCTGAGTTAAGTAGTGGATATACTTAGAGGTTAGCTACAGCAATTGTTGTTATCAATCTGCAATGTTAATGCTGAATTAAGAATGTACAGAATTACACTCTTGATATATGAAGTAATACCTCACAACTGAGTGTGGTGCAAGTCTCCTTGCACTTTCCGTTTTTCCTCACTTAGAAGCAACTAGATATACAGTATATCTAGTATGAAATTAGTATGTTGATACTGACAAGCTGTACATATTAAAACATTATTAAATGTTTTGATCAGTACATACATAACATTTTCTTACAGGTACCTAAGAGTTAATCAACTGTTTTGGGATGCATTCTAAGGAAGAGAAAGGGATGTTGTGTCTAGGCTGTGTAGTGTCTAGACAGTGTAGCATCAAAGAAGTATAGCATTAAGTGGATGTATTTTTTAAAATTTACGAGAAGCAATAATTGCAAGTGGGTCATTCACTGCAAGGAGTGCACAAAATGAGGCTTGAGTTGCATCTCAGTGGTAGACTATATTAACAGGTAGTATGTTAATAAGATGCAACATGCAGTTGATGACATTTTACTAAGATGTCTCATCTACAAGGGTCTTAATAAATTTTCACAGAGATGGGTAAAAAGAGAGCATATACAGTATATACTGTACCAGAGATATGCAAGGTGTAGAGATGGGCGGGTGATGTCACCTGCAGTAATGCTGCTTAGATGGTAGGCCAACTTCAATGCCTCTTCATATAGTTTATGTAATAGGTGTAATATATGGTGAGAATAAGTTTGGCCATTGTTTTAGAAATTAGGAATGAACCTGATTTATGTGTGATGATGTTAGTTATGGCAATCAGAGCAGATTCTAGGCATAGTTGGCTCCATCTATATGCTTATTTGATTACTAGTTTGGTAATAGGGAAGTTCATCAGATGGTTCTCTGTGTTTCAGTGAATAGTACAGACATTTGTGTCATCTCTTTGGCAAGCACCTCTGTGTCAGCCAGTCCTTGTGCTCAGGTCCAAAGAAATTTAACCTTTGTAAAATTTGTCACCAAGTCAAGTAGATGTTTAAAAGAGTGTCTTTGAATGGATTTTTAATGCTAGAATCAAATTTTTTAAAAAAATTACTACCACCACTACTACTACTACTAATAATAAATCTTTATTTCTACAAAGTACTGGATAAAACTGATACAGACCTAGTTGATATTACTGGCATACATTATGGAAATCACAACAGTTGACTAACATCCGGTACCTACTTATTGTTAAGTGAACAGGGGCAGCAGGTTTAAGGAAACATGCCTAATGTTTCACCCATGCTGGGATCAATCCTGGACTCCTCAGTGTGTGAGATGAGGCTATTTTATATTCTCGTGTTTGCTCATGTATCTTTTAAAGCTCAAGTAGCATCAAACAGGTGTAGAATCAACGGATGTAGAATATGAGGTGTAGTATCAAGGTAGTGTACCATCAAGTGAGTGTAGAATCAAGGAGTGTTCCATCAAGGGAATGTAGCATCAAGGTGAAGAGGTGTAGCACCAACTGGGTGTTCCATCAAAGGGGTGTAACATCAAGCGGGTGTTCCATTAAAATGGTGTAGTATCAAAGGGTGCAGCATCAAGGTGGTGTAACATCCTGAGGGTGTAATATCAAAAGGATATAGGATCAAGGGGGTATAGGATCAAGGGGGTACAGGATCAAGGGGGTATAGGATCAAGGGGGTAAAGGATCAAGGGGGTATAGGATCAAGGGGGTATAGGATCAAGGGGGTATAGGATCAAGGGGGTATAGGATCAAGGGGGTATAGGATCAAGGGGGTATAGGATCAAGGGGGTATAGGATCAATGGGGTATAGGATCAAGGGGGTATAGGATCAAGGGGGTATAGGATCAAGGGGGTACAGCATCAAGGGGTATAGCATCAAGGAGTATAGCATAAGAGGGAATAGCATCAAGGGGGTGTACCATCAAGGGGTATAGCATCAAAGAGGGTATAGCATCAAGGGGTATAGCATCAAGGGGGTATAGCATCAAGGAATATAGCATCAAGGGGTATAGCATCAGAGGGTATAGCATCAAGAAGTACAGCATCAAGGGGTATGGCATCAAGGGATATAGAATCAAGGGGGTATAGTATCAAGGGTTATAGCATCAACGGGATGTAGCATTAAGGGGTATAGAATCAAGGGGTTACAGCATCAAGGGGTATAGCATCAAGGGGTATAGCATCAAGGGGTATAGCATCAAGGGGTGTAGCATCAAGGGGGTATAGCATCAAGGGGGTGTAGCATCAAGGGGTATAGCATCAAAGAGGGTATAGCATCAAGGGATATAGTATCAAGGGGGTATAGCATCAAGGGGGTATAGCATCAAAGGGGTATAGCATCAAGGGGTACAGCATCAAGGAGGGTATAGCATCAAGGGGTATAGCATCAAGGAGGGTATAGCATCAAGGGGGGTGTAGCATCAAGGGGGAAGGGACGCTTGTTGGGTCTTGGGAGGGGTCATCGCACTCACACAATGGACGCCACTCATACAACCTTAGCAACAACTGTATTTACGCTAAACAATTAACATTGACAATGTAGATGACAATTTTACCAGGTGGTGTGAGTAATGACGAGGCTGAGTGTGCAGGTAGAGGAAAGATAATCAGGGGCAGACGACACAATGTTGACGACGCCACAGCTGGTCTCTCACAGGTAAACACCTCATCCGAAATCTATCCTTTTGTATCTCGGCCTTATATAAACAAAATATAATTATAAACGTATACGAAGCAAACAATTCTTAAAGAAAGCGTCTTATGTGTGTGTTAAATAAATTACGCAAATGGTTTAAAAAAAGTCTTACTCAAGTTAAAACAGATGAGATTAGTTAAACGAAGTCAGGGTGATGCGCACTATTTCGCATACAACCCCTGCCGACGCCTTGTCGCAAGAAAGAATTAAGAGAATATTTTGTTAAACTTTTTTTTTCTGCACCTTAGAATGACAGCCCAGGTTTATTGTAAATTATCAGCTCTTAAAACCAATACGCAAAATCCTTAACCATTCACATTTTAATTTTTAAACCCCTTCCTGACATATTAGCAAGACCTTTAAATTGTACCTCCAGATTAGTTTGCGTCTAAAATTAAAATATTTTTTTACTAAAAGTTTTACGCATTACACATAATTCACAAGGATGGACAAACGCGCCCAATAACGAATGATTTACAATAATTTATTCAGACATAATAGGAGCTGTATAATATTCTTTTATCACGAAAATAAGATAGAGTGTTAGTGAGCAACCAGCATCAAGGTACAGTTTTGTACCTTTGTATAATACAGCTGTTGTTGTTATTGTTAAGTAAGTAAGTTTGTATAGGTACAGGTCAACACAAATACAGTTAAACAAATTATCATACATGGTAACCTATATGTAAATTACTTAGTATAACCCCGAAAAGGTCGGACAAAGTGACTTATTTCCACTGGGATCTTTGATACTATATTGGTGTTGTGTTGCAGTGTATAAAGAATAAAGATTAAATATTTTATTTCTTTGCAAAGGTTACGATGTGTAATTACAATTTTGATTCGTTAAATACAAAGAAAGCCACTATCATGCCGGGGCATTTTGGGCTGAGGCTCTGGTGACCTGGTGGGTAGAGCTCTCGCTTCACACGGCGAGGTTCTGGGTTCGATTCCCAGTTAGGGTAGAAACATTGGGCGTGTTTCTGTACACCTGTTGTCTACGTTCAACCATCAGTAAATTGGGTACCTGGGTGTTAGTCGACTGGTGTGGGTCGCATCCTGGGACACTGACATAATTTACCCGAAATGCTCTGCATAACAAGCGTTTTTCTATATAGTAGTATGTCATTGATGTCAGCTAGACCTGTATCCTATATACCTTATACATGTACTTGTAGTAAATAAAGATAAAGCAAGACGATGTGTGCTGCCAGTATATTTCACCACACAGTTCATGGTCCGTGTAACAATGTTCTAGCATACTTAGCTGTTTTAGGGTTTAATTAATAAGATATTGCCAGGACCACAATGGAAACAGGTCTTCGACTTTTTTTTTTTAGGGGGGAGGAGGGTTATCGTAGGTAATTTACATATATATTACTATGTATGATAATTTGTTTAACTGTGTTTAAGTGGAACTGTACTTAAATAAACTTTTAGCTAACGTATGTATCAGGCAGGACGAGGTTTTGTCTAACTACATTATTGGAAATAAGTCACTCTGTCTGACTTTTTGGGGTTATTCTGGGTTCTCTATATATATATGCTGATATATATAATAATCTATCTAACTGTATTTATGTATTACGTTAATAATCTTTCTTACTATGAAACACCATGGTTCTCCTGTCATGGTTCTTCACACACACATTATGGTTCTCCTGTCATGGTTCTTCACACACACATTATGGTTCTCCTGTCATGGTTCTTCACACACACATTATGGTTCTCCTGTCATGGTCCTTCACACACACACCATGGTTTTCCTGTCATGGTCCTTCACACACATTATGGTTCTCCTGTCATGGTTCTTCACACACACATTATGGTTCTCCTGTCATGGTTCTTCACACACACATTATGGTTCTCCTGTCATGGTTCTTCACACACACATTATGGTTCTCCTGTCATGGTTCTTCACACACACATTATGGTTCTCCTGTCATGGTTCTTCACACACACATTATGGT
Organism: Cherax quadricarinatus; assembly: GCF_038502225.1. Taxonomy (NCBI): domain Eukaryota; kingdom Metazoa; phylum Arthropoda; class Malacostraca; order Decapoda; family Parastacidae; genus Cherax; species Cherax quadricarinatus. The sequence continues at coordinate 3,559,011 of NC_091321.1, read as the reverse complement.
TCTCCTGTCATGGTCCTTCACACACATTATGGTTCTCCTGTCATGGTCCTTCACACACATTATGGTTCTCCTGTCATGGTTCTTCACACACACATTATGGTTCTCTTGTCATGGTTCTTCACACACATTATGGTTCTCCTGTCATGGTTCTTCACACACACATTATGGTTCTCTTGTCATGGTTCTTCACACATACATTATGGTTCTCCTGTCATGGTTCTTCACACACACATTATGGTTCTCTTGTCATGGTTCTTCACACACACATTATGGTTCTCTTGTCATGGTTCTTCACACACACATTATGGTTCTCCTGTCATGGTTCTTCACACACACATTATGGTTCTCTTGTCATGGTTCTTCACACACACATTATGGTTCTCTTGTCATGGTCCTTCACACACACATTATGGTTCTCCTGTCATGGTCCTTCACACACACATTATGGTTCTCTTGTCATGGTTCTTCACACACACATTATGGTTCTCTTGTCATGGTTCTTCACACACACATTATGGTTCTCCTGTCATGGTTCTTCACACACACATTATGGTTCTCCTGTCATGGTTCTTCACACACACATTATGGTTCTCTTGTCATGGTTCTTCACACACACATTATGGTTCTCTTGTCATGGTCCTTCACACACACATTATGGTTCTCCTGTCATGGTTCTTCACACACACATTATGGTTCTCCTGTCATGGTTCTTCACACACACATTATGGTTCTCTTGTCATGGTCCTTCACACACACATTATGGTTCTCCTGTCATGGTTCTTCACACACACATTATGGTTCTCCTGTCATGGTTCTTCACACACACATTATGGTTCTCTTGTCATGGTCCTTCACACACACATTATGGTTCTCCTGTCATGGTTCTTCACACACACATTATGGTTCTCCTGTCATGGTTCTTCACACACACATTATGGTTCTCCTGTCATGGTTCTTCACACACACATTATGGTTCTCTTGTCATGGTTCTTCACACACACATTATGGTTCTCCTGTCATGGTTCTTCACACACACATTATGGTTCTCCTGTCATGGTCCTTCACACACATTATGGTTCTCCTGTCATGGTCCTTCACACACATTATGGTTCTCCTGTCATGGTCCTTCACACACATTATGGTTCTCCTGTCATGGTCCTTCACACACATTATGGTTCTCCTGTCATGGTCCTTCACACACACATTATGGTTCTCCTGTCATGGTCCTTCACACACATTATGGTTCTCCTATCATGGTCCGTCACACACATTATGGTTCTCCTGTCATGGTCCTTCGCACACACCATGGTTCTCCTGTCATGGTCCTTCGCACACACCATGGTTTTCCTGTCATGGTCCTTCGCACACATTATGGTTCTCTTGTCATGGTCCTTCACACACACATTATGATTCTCCTGTCATGGTTCTTCACACACACATTATGGTTCTCCTGTCATGGTTCTTCACACACATTATGATTCTCCTGTCATGGTCCTTCGCACACACCATGGTTCTCCTATCATGGTCCTTCGCACACATTATGGTTCTCTTGTCATGGTCCTTCACACACACATTATGATTCTCCTGTCATGGTTCTTCACACACACATTATGGTTCTCCTGTCATGGTTCTTCACACACACATTATGGTTCTCCTGTCATGGTTCTTCACACACACATTATGGTTCTCCTGTCATGGTTCTTCACACACACATTATGGTTCTCTTGTCATGGTCCTTCACACACATTATGGTTCTCCTGTCATGGTTCTTCACACACACATTATGGTTCTCTTGTCATGGTCCTTCACACACACATTATGGTTCTCCTGTCATGGTTCTTCACACACACATTATGGTTCTCCTGTCATGGTTCTTCACACACACATTATGGTTCTCTTGTCATGGTCCTTCACACACATTATGGTTCTCCTGTCATGGTCCTTCACACACACATTATGGTTCTCCTGTCATGGTCCTTCACACACACATTATGGTTCTCCTGTCATGGTTCTTCACACACACATTATGGTTCTCCTGTCATGGTTCTTCACACACACATTATGGTTCTCTTGTCATGGTCCTTCACACACATTATGGTTCTCCTGTCATGGTCCTTCACACACATTATGGTTCTCCTGTCATGGTCCTTCACACACATTATGGTTCTCCTGTCATGGTCCTTCACACACACATTATGGTTCTCCTGTCATGGTCCTTCACACACATTATGGTTCTCCTATCATGGTCCGTCACACACATTATGGTTCTCCTGTCATGGTCCTTCGCACACACCATGGTTCTCCTGTCATGGTCCTTCGCACACACCATGGTTTTCCTGTCATGGTTCTTCACACACATTATGATTCTCCTGTCATGGTCCTTCGCACACACCATGGTTCTCCTATCATGGTCCTTCGCACACATTATGGTTCTCCTGTCATGGTCCTTCGCACACACCATGGTTCTCAAGTCATGGTCCTTCACACACACACCATTGTTCTCCTGTCATGGTCCTTCACACACATTATGGTTCTCCTGTCATGGTCCTTCACACACACATTATGGTTCTCCTGTCATGGTCCTTCGCACACATATTATGGTTCTTGTATCATGGTCCTTCACACACACATTATGGTTCTCCTGTCATGGTCCTTCTCACACACCATGGTTTTCCTGCCATGGTCCTTCACACACATTATGGTTCTCCTGTCATGGTCCTTCGCACACACCATGGTTTTCCTGCCATGGTCCTTCACACACATTATGGTTCTCGTATCATGGTCCTTCGCACACACATTATGGTTCTCCTGTCATGGTCCTTCGCACACACCATGGTTTTCCTGCCATGGTCCTTCACACACATTATGGTTCTCCTGTCATGGTTCTTCACACACACATTATGGTTCTCCTGTCATGGTCCTTCACACACATTATGGTTCTCCTGTCATGGTCCTTCACACACATTATGGTTCTCCTGTCATGGTCCTTCACACACATTATGGTTCTCCTGTCATGGTCCTTCACACACATTATGGTTCTCCTGTCATGGTCCTTCACACACACATTATGGTTCTCCTGTCATGGTCCTTCACACACACATTATGGTTCTCCTGTCATGGTCCTTCACACACACATTATGGTTCTCCTGTCATGGTCCTTCACACACACATTATGGTTCTCCTGTCATGGTCCTTCACACACATTATGGTTCTCCTATTATGGTCCGTCACACACATTATGGTTCTCCTGTCATGGTCCTTCGCACACACCATGGTTATCCTGTCATGGTCCTTCGCACACACCATGGTTTTCCTGTCATGGTCCTTCACACACACATTATGGTTCTCCTGTCATGGTCCTTCACACACACATTATGGTTCTCCTGTCATGGTCCTTCACACACACATTATGGTTCTCCTGTCATGGTCCTTCACACACATTATGGTTCTCCTATTATGGTCCGTCACACACATTATGGTTCTCCTGTCATGGTCCTTCGCACACACCATGGTTATCCTGTCATGGTCCTTCGCACACACCATGGTTTTCCTGTCATGGTCCTTCACACACATTATGATTCTTCTGTCATGGTCCTTCGCACACACCATGGTTCTCCTATCATGGTCCTTCGCACACATTATGGTTCTCCTGTCATGGTCCTTCGCACACACCATGGTTCTCATGTCATGGTCCTTCACACACACACCATGGTTCTCCTGTCATGGTCCTTCACACACATTATGGTTCTCCTGTCATGGTCCTTCACACACACATTATGGTTCTCCTGTCATGGTCCTTCGCACACACCATGGTTCTCATGTCATGGTCCTTCACACACACACCATGGTTCTCCTGTCATGGTCCTTCACACACATTATGGTTCTCCTGTCATGGTCCTTCACACACACATTATGGTTCTCCTGTCATGGTCCTTCACACACACATTATGGTTCTCATGTCATGGTCCTTCACACACACACCATGGTTCTCCTGTCATGGTCCTTCACACACATTATGGTTCTCCTGTCATGGTCCTTCACACACACATTATGGTTCTCCTGTCATGGTCCTTCGCACACACCATGGTTTTCCTGCCATGGTCCTTCACACACATTATGGTTCTCCTGTCATGGTCCTTCGCACACACCATGGTTTTCCTGCCATGGTCCTTCGCACACACCATGGTTCTCCTGTCATGGTCCTTCACACACACATTATGGTTCTCCTGTCATGGTCCTTCACACACACATTATGGTTCTCCTGTCATGGTCCTTCGCACACACCATGGTTTTCCTGCCATGGTCCTTCACACACACATTATGGTTCTCCTGTCATGGTCCTTCACACACATTATGGTTCTCCTGTCATGGTCCTTCACACACATTATGGTTCTCCTGTCATGGTCCTTCACACACACATTATGGTTCTCCTGTCATGGTCCTTCGCACACACCATGGTTCTCCTGTCATGGTCCTTCACACACACATTATGGTTCTCCTGTCATGGTCCTTCACACACACATTATGGTTCTCCTGTCATGGTCCTTCGCACACACCATGGTTTTCCTGCCATGGTCCTTCACACACATTATGGTTCTCCTGTCATGGTCCTTCGCACACACCATGGTTTTCCTGCCATGGTCCTTCGCACACACCATGGTTTTCCTGCCATGGTCCTTCACACACATTATGGTTCTCCTGTCATGGTCCTTCGCACACACCATGGTTTTCCTGCCATGGTCCTTCGCACACACCATGGTTCTCCTGTCATGGTCCTTCACACACACATTATGGTTCTCCTGTCATGGTCCTTCACACACATTATGGTTCTCCTGTCATGGTCCTTCGCACACACCATGGTTTTCCTGCCATGGTCCTTCACACACATTATGGTTCTCCTGTCATGGTCCTTCGCACACACCATGGTTTTCCTGCCATGGTCCTTCACACACATTTTGGTTCTCGTATCATGGTCCTTCGCACACACATTATGGTTCTCCTGTCATGGTCCTTCGCACACACCATGGTTTTCCTGCCATGGTCCTTCACACACATTATGGTTCTCCTATCATGGTCCTTCACACACACATTATGGTTCTCCTGTCATGGTCCTTCACACACATTATGGTTCTCCTGTCATGGTCCTTCACACACACCATGGTTCTCCTGTCATGGTCCTTCACACACATTATGGTTCTCCTGTCATGGTCCTTCACACACATTATGGTTCTCCTGTCATGGTCCTTCACACACATTATGGTTCTCCTGTCATGGTCCTTCACACACACCATGGTTCTCCTGTCATGGTCCTTCACACACATTATGGTTCTCCTGTCATGGTCCTTCACACACATTATGGTTCTCCTGTCATGGTCCTTCACACACACCATGGTTCTCCTGTCATGGTCCTTCACACACACACATTAGTTCTCCTGTCATGGTCCTTCACACACACATTATGGTTCTCCTGTCATGGTCCTTCACACACATTATGGTTCTCCTGTCATGGTCCTTCACACACACCATGGTTCTCCTGTCATGGTCCTTCGCACACACCATGGTTCTCCTGTCATGGTCCTTCACACACACATTATGGTTCTCCTGTCATGGTCCTTCACACACATTATGGTTCTCCTGTCATGGTCCTTCACACACACATTATGGTTCTCCTGTCATGGTCCTTCACACACATTATGGTTCTCCTGTCATGGTCCTTCACACACACCATGGTTCTCCTGTCATGGTCCTTCGCACACACCATGGTTCTCCTGTCATGGTCCTTCACACACACATTATGGTTCTCCTGTCATGGTCCTTCACACACATTATGGTTCTCCTGTCATGGTCCTTCACACACACATTATGGTTCTCCTGTCATGGTCCTTCACACACATTATGGTTCTCCTGTCATGGTCCTTCACACACACACATTAGTTCTCCTGTCATGGTCCTTCACACACACATTATGGTTCTCCTGTCATGGTCCTTCACACACACACCATGGTTCTCCTGTCATGGTTCTTCACACACACACACACCATGGTTCTCCTGTCATGGTCCTTCACACACACACCATGGTTCTCCTGTTATGGTCCTTCACACACACACACACCATGGTTCTCCTGTCATGGTCCTTCACACACATGGTTCTCCTGTCATGGTCCTTCACACACACCATGGTTCTCCTGTCATGGTATTTCACACACACCATGGTTCTCTTCTCATGGTCCTTCACACACACCATGGTTCTCCTGTCATGGTCCTTCACACACACATTATGGTTCTCCTGTCATGGTCCTTCACACACACATTATGGTTCTCCTGTCATGGTCCTTCACACACACATTATGGTTCTCCTGTCATGGTCCTTCACACACATTATGGTTCTCCTGTCATGGTCCTTCACACACACACCATGGTTCTCCTGTCATGATCCATCACACACATTATGGTTCTCCTGTCATGGTCCTTCACACACACACCATGGTTCTCCTGTCATGGTCCTTCACACACACACCATGGTTTTCCTGTCATGATCCATCACACACATTATGGTTCTCCTGTCATGGTCCTTCACACACACACCATGGTTCTCCTGTCATGGTCCTTCACACACATTATGGTTCTCCTGTCATGGTCCTTCGCACACACCATGGTTCTCCTGTCATGGTCCTTCACACACACCATGGTTCTCCTGTCATGGTCCTTCGCACACACCATGGTTCTCCTGTCATGGTCCTTCACACACACTATGGTTCTCCTGTCATGGTATTTCACACACACCATGGTTCTCCTCTCATGGTCCTTCACACACACCATGGTTCTCCTGTCATGGTCCTTCGCACACACCATGGTTCTCCTGTCATGGTCCTTCACACACATTATGGTTCTCCTGTCATGGTCCTTCACACACACACACCATGGTTCTCCTGTCATGGTCCTTCACACACACACCATGGTTCTCCTGTCATGGTCCTTCACACACATTATGGTTCTCCTGTCATGGTCCTTCACACACACATTATGGTTCTCCTGTCATGGTCCTTCACACACACATTATGGTTCTCCTGTCATGGTCCTTCACACACACATTATGGTTCTCCTGTCATGGTCCTTCACACACACATTATGGTTCTCTTGTCATGGTCCTTCACACACATTATGGTTCTCCTGTCATGGTCCTTCACACACATTATGGTTCTCTTGTCATGGTCCTTCACACACATTATGGTTCTCCTGTCATGGTCCTTCACACACACATTATGGTTCTCCTGTCATGGTCCTTCACACACACATTATGGTTCTCCTGTCATGGTCCTTCACACACACATTATGGTTCTCTTGTCATGGTCCTTCACACACATTATGGTTCTCCTGTCATGGTCCTTCACACACACATTATGGTTCTCCTGTCATGGTTCTTCACACACATTATGGTTCTCTTGTCATGGTCCTTCACACACATTATGGTTCTCCTGTCATGGTCCTTCACACACATTATGGTTCTCCTGTCATGGTTCTTCACACACACATTATGGTTCTCCTGTCATGGTCCTTCACACACATTATGGTTCTCCTGTCATGGTCCTTCACACACACACCATGGTTCTCCTGTCATGGTCCTTCACACACACATTATGGTTCTCCTGTCATGGTCCTTCACACACATTATGGTTCTCCTGTCATGGTCCTTCACACACACCATGGTTCTCCTGTCATGGTCCTTCACACACACATTATGGTTCTCCTGTCATGGTCCTTCACACACATTATGGTTCTCCTGTCATGGTCCTTCACACACATTATGGTTCTCCTGTCATGGTCCTTCACACACACACCATGGTTCTCCTGTCATGGTCCTTCACACACACATTATGGTTCTCCTGTCATGGTCCTTCACACACACACCATGGTTCTCCTGTCATGGTCCTTCACACACACACCATGGTTCTCCTGTCATGGTCCTTCACACACACACCATGGTTCTCCTGTCATGGTCCTTCACACACACACCATGGTTCTCCTGTCATGGTCCTTCACACACATTATGGTTCTCCTGTCATGGTCCTTCACACACATTATGGTTCTCCTGTCATGGTCCTTCACACACATTATGGTTCTCCTGTCATGGTCCTTCACACACATTATGGTTCTCCTGTCATGGTCCTTCACACACATTATGGTTCTCCTGTCATGGTCCTTCACACACATTATGGTTCTCCTGTCATGGTCCTTCACACACACACCATGGTTCTCCTGTCATGGTCCTTCACACACACACCATGGTTCTCCTGTCATGGTCCTTCACACACACACCATGGTTCTCCTGTCATGGTCCTTCACACACACATTATGGTTCTCCTGTCATGGTCCTTCACACACATTATGGTTCTCCTGTCATGGTCCTTCACACACATTATGGTTCTCCTGTCATGGTCCTTCACACACATTATGGTTCTCCTGTCATGGTCCTTCACACACACACCATGGTTCTCCTGTCATGGTCCTTCACACACACATTATGGTTCTCCTGTCATGGTCCTTCACACACATTATGGTTCTCCTGTCATGGTCCTTCACACACACATTATGGTTCTCCTGTCATGGTCCTTCACACACACATTATGGTTCTCCTGTCATGGTCCTTCACACACACACCATGGTTCTCCTGTCATGGTCCTTCACACACATTATGGTTCTCCTGTCATGGTCCTTCACACACACCATGGTTCTCCTGTCATGGTCCTTCACACACATTATGGTTCTCCTGTCATGGTCCTTCACACACATTATGGTTCTCCTGTCATGGTCCTTCACACACATTATGGTTCTCCTGTCATGGTCCTTCACACACACACCATGGTTCTCCTGTCATGGTCCTTCACACACATTATGGTTCTCCTGTCATGGTCCTTCACACACACATTATGGTTCTCCTGTCATGGTCCTTCACACACACATTATGGTTCTCCTGTCATGGTCCTTCACACACATTATGGTTCTCCTCTCAGTCTCCAACACACACAACGATTTTTTTCCTAAAATAATGTCCGTACGAACTGAAAGAGTCCAGTAGAGCGTACCGTGGCTCGGTTGACAATGCACTTGCCTCATATACAGAGTTGTCCGTGGTTCGATCCCCAGCACCGGTGGAAACGTTGGGCAACGTCTTCTCCTTAAACCTGCTGGCCCTTGTTCACCCAGCAGTAAGTAGGTACCTGGGTGTTAGTCGACTGTTGTGGGTCGCATCCCGGGAGGTGGTGCCATAGATAGGCCTGGAGTTTGAAATGAGCTCAGGGAGGATGCTAATTCATAGCCTGTAAAATTAATATATATCTGGAGAAGATATCGGGGATCAACGCCCCCGCGACCCGGTCTGTGACCAGGTCTTATGGTGGATCAGGGTCTGATCAACCAGGCTGTTACTGCTGGCCGCATGCAGACCGACATACGAGCCACAGCCCGGCTGATCAGGTACTGATTTTAAGGTGCCTGTCCAGCGCCTTCTTGAAGACAGCCAGGGGTCTGTTGGTAATTCCCCTTACGTATGCTGAGAGTCAGACGAACAGTCTTGGGCCCCTGACACTTACGGTGCCGTCTCTTAGCGTAATCGTGGCTCCCCTGCTTTTCATCGGGGGATGTTGCACTTCCTCTCGTAGGGAGTAATTCTCGTGTGCAAATTTGAAACTAATTCCTCTAAGATTTTCCAAGTGATTATTATCATGTATCTTTCTCGTCAGTATACATAAACTGGTGCCAGTATACATAAACTGGTGCCAGTATACATAAACTGGTGCCAGTATACATAAACTGGTGCCAGTATACATAAACTGGTGCCAGTATACATAAACTGGTGCCAGTATACATAAACTGGTGCCAGTATACATAAACTGGTGCCAGTATACATAAACTAGTGCCAGTATACATAAACTAGTGCCAGTATACATAAACTGGTGCCAGTATACATAAACTGGTGCCAGTATACATAAACTGGTGCCAGTATACATAAACTAGTGCCAGTATACATAAACTGGTGCCAGTATACATAAACTGGTGCCAGTATACATAAACTAGTGCCAGTATACATAAACTAGTGCCAGTATACATAAACTGGTGCCAGTATACATAAACTAGTGCCAGTATACATAAACTGGTGCCAGTATATATAAACTAGTGCCAGTATACATAAACTGGTGCCAGTATACATAAACTGGTGCCAGTATACATAAACTGGTGCCAGTATATATAAACTGGTGCCAGTATACATAAACTGGTGCCAGTATACATAAACTGGTGCCAGTATACATAAACTGGTGCCATTATACATAAACTAGTGCCAGTATACATAAGCTGGTGCCAGTATACATAAGCTGGTGCCAGTATACATAAGCTGGTGCCAGTATACACAAACTGGTACCAGTATACATAATCTGGTGCCAGTATACAAAAGCTGGTGCCAGTATACATAAGCTGATGCCAGTATACATAAGCTGGTGCCAGTATACACAAACTGGTGCCAGTATGCATAAGCTGGTGCCAGTATACATAAGCTGGTGCCAGTATACATAAGCTGGTGCCAGCATACATTAGCTGGTGCCAGTATACACAAACTGGTACCAGTATACATAAACTAGTGCCAATATACGTAAACTAGTGCCAGTATACATAAGCTGGTGCCAGTATACATAAACTGGTGCCAGTATACATAAACTGGTGCCAGTATACATAAAGTAATGCCAGTATAAATAAACTAGTGCCAGTATACATAAGCTGGTGCCAGTATACATAAACTGGTGCCAGTATACATAAACTAGTGCCAGTATACATAAACTAGTACCAGTATACATAAGCTGGTGCAGTATACATTAACTGGTGCCAGGATACATAAACTAGTGCCATTATACATAAACTAATGCCAGTATACATAAGCTGGTGCCAGTATACATAAGCTGGTGCCAGTATACACAAACTGGTGCCAGTATACATAAGCTGGTGCCAGTATACATAAGCTGGTGCCAGTATACATAAACTAGTGCCAGTATACATAAGCTGGTGCCAGTATACATAAACTGGTGCCAGCATACATAAACTAATGCCAGTATACATAAACTAGTGCCAGTATACATAAGCTGGTGCCAGTATACATAAGCTGGTGCCAGTATGCATAAGCTGGTGCCAGTATACATAAGCTGGTGCCAGTATACACAAACTGGTGCCAGTATACATAAGCTGGTGCCAGTATACACAAACTGGTGCCAGTATACATAAGCTGGTGCCAGTATACACAAGCTGGTGCCAGTATACATAAGCTGGTGCCAGTATACATAAACTATTGCCAGTATACATAAACTAGTGCCAGTATACATAAACTGGTCACAGTATACATGAACTGGTGCCAGTATACATAAGCTGGTGCCAGTATACACAAACTGGTGCCAGTATACATAAGCTGGTGCCAGTATACACAAACTGGTGCCAGTATACATATGCTGGTGCCTGTATACATAAGCTGGTGCCAGTATACATAAGCTGGTGCGAGTATACATAAGCTGGTGCGAGTATACATAAGCTGGTGCCAGTATACATAAACTGGTGCAGTATACATAAACTGATGCAGTATACATAAACTGGTGCCAGTATGCATAAGCTGGTGCCAGTATACATAAACTGTTGCAGTATACATAAGCTGGTGCCAGTATACATAAGCTGGTGCCAGTATACATAAGCTGGTGCCAGTATACACAAACTGGTGCAGTATACGCAAACTGGTGCCAGTATACATAAACTAGTGCCAGTATACATAAGCTGGTGCCAGTATACATAAACTGGTGCCAGTATACATAAACTAGTGACAGTATACATAAACTAGTGCCAGTATACATAAACTAGTGCCAGTATACATAAGCTGGTGCCAGTATACATAAACTGGTGCCAGTATACATAAACTAGTGCCAGTATACATAAACTAGTGCCAGTATACATAAGCTGGTGCCAGTATACATAAACTGGTGCCAGTATTCATAAACTAGTGCCATTATACATAAACTAGTGCCAGTGTACATAAGCTGGTGTCAGTATACATAAACTGTTGCCAGTATACCTAAACTAGTGCCAGCATACAGAGACTAGTGCCAGTATACATAAGCTGGTGCCAGTATACATAAACTGGTGCCAATATACATAAACTAGTGCCATTATATATAAACTAGTGCTAGTATACATAAGCTGGTGCCAGTATATATAAGCTGGTGCCAGTATACATAAGCTGGTGCCAGTATATATAAGCTGGTGCCAGTATACACAAACTGGTGCCAGTATACATAAGCTGGTACCAGTATACATAAACTGGTGCCAGCATACATAAACTAATGCCAGTATACATAAACTAGTGCCAGTATACATAAGCTGGTGCCAGTATACATAAGCTGGTGCCAGTATGCATAAGCTGGTGCCAGTATACATAAATTAGTGCCAGTATACATAAGCTGGTGCCAGTATATATAAACTGGTGCCAGTATACATAAACTAGTGCCAGTATACATAAGCTGGTGCCAGTATACACAAACTGGTGCCAGTATACATAAGCTGGTGCCAGTATACATAATCTGGTGCCAGTATACATAAGCTGGTGCCAGTATACACAAACTGGTGCCAGTATACATAAGCTAGTGCCAGTGTACATAAGCTGGTGCCAGTATACATAAGCTGGTGCCACTATACACAATCTGGTACCAGTATACATAAGCTGGTGCCAGTATGCATAAGCTGGTGCCAGTATAGATAAGCTGGTGCCAGTATACATAAGCTGGTGCCAGTATACATAAGCTGGTGCCAGTATACACAAACTGGTGCAGTATACATAAGCTGGTGCCAGTATACATAAGTTGGTGCCAGTATACATAAGCTGGTGCCAGTATACACAAACTGGTGCAGTATACATAAGCTGGTGCCAGTATACATAAGCTGGTGCCAGTATACATAAGCTGGTGCCAGTATACACAAACTGGTGTCATTATACATAAGCTGGTGCCAGTATACATAAGCTGGTGCCAGTATACATAAGCTGGTGCCAGTATACATAAACTGGTGCCAGTATACATAAACTGGTGCCAGTATACATAAACTAGTGCCAGTATACATAAACTGGTCACAGTATACATAAACTGGTGCCAGTATACATAAGCTGGTGCCGTTATACACAAACTGGTGCCAGTATACATAAGCTGGTGCCAGTATACATAAGCTGGTGCTAGTATACCTAAGCTGGTGCCAGTATACATAAGCTGGTGCCAGTATACACAAACTGGTGCCAGTATACATAAGTTGGTGCCAGTATACATAAGCTGGTGCCAGTATACATAAGCTGGTGCCAGTATACATAAACTAGTGCAGTATACATAAACTGGTGCAGTATACATAAACTGGTGCAGTATACATAAACTGGTGCAGTATACATAAGCTGGTGCCAGTATACATAAGCTGGTGCCAGTATACATAAGCTGGTGCCAGTATACACAAACTGGTGCAGTATACATAAACTGGTGCAGTAAACATAAGCTGGTGCCAGTATACATAAGCTGGTGCCAGTATACATGAACTGGTGCCAGTATACATAAACTGGTCACAGTATACATAAACTGGTGCCAGTATACATAAACTGGTCACAGTGTACATAAGCTGGTGCCAGTATACATAAACTGGTGCCAGTATACACAAACTGGTGCAGTATACATAAGCTTGTGCCAGTATACATAAGCTGGTGCCAGTATACATAAGCTGGTGCCAGTATACATAAGCTGGTGCCAGTATACATAAGCTGGTGCCAGTATACATAAGCTGGTGCCAGTATACATAAACTAGTGCAGTATACATAAACTGATGCAGTATACAAGAGCTGGTGCCAGTATACATAAGCTGGTGCCAGTATACATAAGCTGGTGCCAGTATACACAAACTGGTGCAGTATACATAAACTGGTGCAGTATACATAAGCTGGTGCCAGTATACATAAGCTGTTGGCTGTATACATGAACTGGTGCCAGTATACATAAACTGGTCACAGTATACATAAACTTGTGCCAGTATACATAAACTGGTCACAGTGTACATAAGCTGGTGCCAGTATACATAAGCTGTTGGCAGTATACATGAACTGGTGCCAGTATACATAAACTGGTCACAGTATACATAAACTGGTGCCAGTATACATACACTGGTCACAGTGTACATAAGCTGGTGCCAGTATACATAAGCTGGTGCCAGTATACATAAACTGGTCACAGTATACATAAACTGGTGCCAGTATACATAAACTGGTCACAGTATACATAAACTGGTCACAGTATACATAAACTTTGGTTATTTTAACACCATCTCGTTAATCACCTGTTAATTACCGTATTGTAATTAGCCTGATTAACGAGGTCGTTTGTCGATAGGAGGTACAATATACAGGAGACATGGTAGACAGGGAACTGTGGTAGACAGGAGGCATGGTAGACAGGGAACTGTGGTAGACAGGAGGCATGGTAGACAGGGAACTGTGGTAGACATGAGGCATGGTAGACAGGGAACTGTGGTAGACAGGAGGCATGGTAGACAGGTAACTGTGGTAGACAGGAGATATTGTTTATGTCAGGTATTATAATCAGGGGTACGGTAGACAGGAGGTATGGTATGCGGTAGATATGGTAGACAGAAGGTATTGAAGACAGGAGGAATGGTAGACAGGAGGTTCGACTAAGAATAGTTACGGTAGACAGGTTCTGATATCAATAGTTACGGTAGACAGGAGGTACGGTAGACAGAAGGCTTGGATAACAATAGTTACGGTAGACAGGTGTGGTAGACAGGAGGATCGGATAAGAATAGTTACGGTAGACAGGAGGTTCGGATAGGAGTTACGGTAGACAAGAGGTGCGGAAGGAGGTACGGTAGACAGGAGGTAGGGTAGACAAGAGGCCCTAGTCTACCTCTACCATGTTTTTGACTGATGTAATTCTGTCAAGGAATATCCAGATGAGTGGGATGGTAGGGAGGACAGGGGGCCTCATTCAGTCAGTTTCTCTTCATGTAACTGTGCCATGTGGCACCCTATCCATGTGATGGATAGAGTGGTGGGAGTGTGGCATGGGCTAGATGCAAATGTTGTATTTGCTATATCACATTTAACCACATTTCTGTATAATAATAACAATAATAATAAAAATAATCTTTATTTCTACAAGTACATGTACAAGGTATACAGGCCTAGCTGACATCAGTGACATACTACTATATAGAAATTCCCTTGTTATGCAGAGCATTTCGGGCAAATTAGGTCAGTTTTATCCCAGGATGCGACTCACACCAGTCGACTAACACCCAGATAATCATTTTACTGCTAAGTGAACAGTGGACAGCAGGGGACTTAAGGAAACACGTCCTAATTTTCTCAGCCGTACCGGGGATCGACCCCCGGACCACAGCGTATGAACTGAGTGCTCTAGCGATCGAGCCAGAGTCAGAGTTGAAGCACAGTAGACTATGGGTTACTTCGAGTGCGTTGACTACAGGAGTAACTATCAATTTTGCTGGAGGTTCTGCTTGTTCAAGGTAAGCTACCTCTTATGTAGGGGAAAGTCTGGTCCCTCAGACCTTCACGAGCCTTGAGTTGGTTAGTACCATACTAGACTCTGTCCTCTGTATGGGTGTTTATTGTTGTGGCAGAGTTATCTTACATCCTCTCTCTTTTCTGACTGCTTATTTTATGGTTTATTGATTCATATACACTGTATATAATGTAAGTAATTGTACATGAGTCTTGGTGGTGGGAATATATGGTAAACCAAAAAGTATACATTGGTGTATACATTACTGTACATCTTTGATTACTGTAGTGACTACACTTCAAGTTGGTATCTCGTACTACCAGGTACTGCAGCTCTCTTAAGGTACCTGTGGTCGTCATATTGTATCTTCATGTGTTCTACACCTCTCTTCGTTTTTATCATTGTCTCTTCTTCGCAAGAATTCTTCCTCCGACTTCTAGTTCTTTATTGGCCATGTTCTTTATCACCTCATTTGTTGTCCGTATCTCAAGTTCCCTTTCTGATAATAATGCATTTAAGAATATTTATGAAATGTGTATTCTCACCTAATTGTGTTTGCAGGGATCGAGTTTCAACTCCTGGCCCTACCTTTCTGCTGGCCACTACTAGTTTCACTCTCCAGGATGCATGTGCCCTATCATACCTATTCTTAAAGCTATGCATGAATTCTGCCTCTACACTTCGCTGTCTAGGTCGTTCCACTTTCTGGCCACTCTAAGCTAAAGATGTATTTCCTGTCATCCCTGTTACTCATCTGTACTGTTAACTTCAAGTTGACCTCGTGTACCTGAGACCCGCCTCTCAAACACTCCGTGTGTGTGTATGTGTGTGTGTGTGTGTGTGTGTGTGTGTGTGTGTGTGTGTGTGTGTGTGTGTGTGTGTTGCAACCCCTGAATGGGTTGCAATGATTATGTATATATATAATTATTACCTTTTCATATAATTTTATATTGCTTGTATTTGCGATAATAGCTAAATCGTAAATGTATTGCTTTATATTGTTATTTGACTTAGCTTCCTTTGGTTAGGTAGGATGTAACATATTATGTGCTCAGTTCAAGTCTTGATTGTCTAACTACTATAATTATCGCTCTTTGCTCGTTACTCTGCCGGCTTCTGTTTGTGCTACAGCTGTCTACGGAGCTATCACGTGATCGAGGGGATGGGGGTGTTCTCACCTCGCCTGAAGTATTCAGTCTGGTCTAGACTCGCTGGGTGGTTGGACGTATTCCAGACAAAGTGCCTAAATCTCCCTTATAGGCCCTTGTTGGAAGACCGTCTCTTGTCTCATTATTGTTAGTTCTGCGAGACTCTGTTCACAGAGCATTGTATAGACTTAGTGATTTTCGACGTTGTACTGAGGTTGTGTGTCGCATAGACATTCGAAACAACTCAGGTCCTGAGCTGTAGCTTCTGACCTAACTTGTACTGGTATCTGTGTATTATCACAGTCGGGGATTTTCTTATGCTGAACTTAGATTCAGTAGTATGGGAGTTTGGTGACTTGTGGAGGATCTGCTGATGGTCCCTACTTAGTGTCGTTATATTATATCCTTGTTCTTGATTCTGTGTTGCAGTTGCTTGTTATATTGCTATTGGGCTTAGCATTCTTTTTATTGTTCAAGCAGACTGTTCTGATTGCCAGTTGGTCAAGAAGTTAGTTTGTGAGGACTTTGTCAGTCACTTGTTTAAGTCTAGTCGAGTCTTGAAACATAGTGAACTACTTAGAGCACTTACACACATACACACTTACTTGTACATATTTGTAATATCTTATTAAATGTTAATGTACCAGACGGTACTTAAGAATTATAAATGTGATATGTGCTTTCAGCACAATAATATTGTACTCGAGAGAAGTGATATTATTTTGACTACTGTGATTAATTTAATTTAATTTAATTTGATAATATACCTCTAGACTTAATAAATTTATTAAATTTTAATTTCTCTAGTTAGTAGCCTACCAGTTGTAATCCTGAAGCACTATTGAATCATACTGAATTCTAATGGATAATTGGACAAGGATACTGACTACTTGTTACGAAAACCCAGTAACAGGCTGGATGCTAGAAGGGCAGTCCTTTCTAGTATTCACTGGAGATCTCTAAGCTTTTAGAATCGCGTTTTTTGTAACAGTGTGTGTGTGTGTGTGTGTGTGTGTGTGTGTGTGTGTGCTCACCTATTTGTGGTTGCATGGGTCGAGCCCTAGCTCCTGGCCCCATGTGTGTGTGTGTGTGTGTGTGTGTGTGTGTGTGTGTGTGTGTGTGTGTGTGTGTCCTCACGTGCTTGGAGCTTATTAACTAGTGTTGTCAGCAGAAAGAATGGTTGCCAACATTCCCGTGAAGGATAATTTGTCAGTGTAAACAATGGACGCTTCACTTGATCACCTTCACCCATGCTCCTCCCATTCTTGAAAGATAACACCTGGTTCAGCACCTGGTCCTGCACCTGATAGTAGGCCGGATTATAACTCTTGGTCCATATCATGGACCAAGAGAATATATTATACTCTCCTAATTATGTCAGAGCCTTACTGCTGGGCGACACACACTGATTTTCACCTCTCTTAATTAATCTATAAAGGTCTAACTAATTAGTTGGTAATTACCCACACAGTGTAATGGTTAAGAGTTACACCATGTTTGTTTTACACTATTTTCTGATAGTTACTCACCGCTTCTCAAGACCACACAATGACAACACATGGACGATGTCGGACTAAGTTTGTAAAAGTTAAGAAGACATTAAAAGTCTGGTATAAATTACAGCTACTGTGTTCGTGGCTTGGTACTGGTGCGCGTGGCTTGGTACTGGTGCTCGTGGCTTGGTACTGGTGCGCGTGGCTTGGTATTGGTGCTCGTGGCTTGGTACTGGTGCTCGTGGCTTGGTATTGGTGCTCGTGGCTTGGTACTGGTGCGCGTGGCTTGGTACTGGTGCTCGTGGCTTGGTACTGGTGCTCGTGGCTTGGTACTGGTGCTCGTGGCTTGGTACTGGTGCTCGTGGCTTGGTACTGGTGCTCGTGGCTTGGTACTGGTGCTCGTGGCTTGGTACTGGTGCGCGTGGCTTGGTATTGGTGCTCGTGGCTTGGTACTGGTGCTCGTGGCTTGGTATTGGTGCTCGTGGCTTGGTACTGGTGCGCGTGGCTTGGTACTGGTGCGCGTGGCTTGGTACTGGTGCTCGTGGCTTGGTATTGGTGCTCGTGGCTTGGTACTGGTGCTCGTGGCTTGGTATTGGTGCTCGTGGCTTAGTACTGGTGCTCGTGGCTTGGTACTGGTGCACGTGGCTTGGTACTGGTGCTCGTGGCTTGGTACTGGTGCTCGTGGCTTGGTACTGGTGCTCGTGGCTTGGTATTGGTGCGCGTGGCTTGGTACTGGTGCTCGTGGCTTGGTACTGGTGCGCGTGGCTTGGTACTGGTGCTCGTGGCTTGGTACTGGTGCGCGTGGCTTGGTATTGGTGCTCGTGGCTTGGTACTGGTGCTCGTGGCTTGGTATTGGTGCTCGTGGCTTGGTACTGGTGCGCGTGGCTTGGTACTGGTGCTCGTGGCTTGGTACTGGTGCTCGTGGCTTGGTACTGGTGCTCGTGGCTTGGTACTGGTGCTCGTGGCTTGGTATTGGTGCTCGTGGCTTGGTACTGGTGCGCGTGGCTTGGTACTGGTGCTCGTGGCTTGGTACTAGTGCGCGTGGCTTGGTACTGGTGCGCGTGGCTTGGTACTGGTGCGCGTGGCTTGGTACTGGTGCTCGTGGCTTGGTACTGGTGCTCGTGGCTTGGTACTGGTGCGCGTGGCTTGGTACTGGTGCTCGTGGCTTGGTACTGGTGCGCGTGGCTTGGTACTGGTGCTCGTGGCTTGGTACTGGTGCTCGTGGCTTGGTACTGGTGCGCGTGGCTTGGTACTGGTGCTCGTGGCTTGGTACTGGTGCGCGTGGCTTGGTACTGGTGCTCGTGGCTTGGTACTGGTGCTCGTGGCTTGGTACTGGTGCTCGTGGCTTGGTACTGGTGCTCGTGGCTTGGTACTGGTGCGCGTGGCTTGGTACTGGTGCTCGTGGCTTGGTACTGGTGCTCGTGGCTTGGTACTGGTGCTCGTGGCTTGGTACTGGTGCTCGTGGCTTGGTACTGGTGCTCGTGGCTTGGTACTGGTGCTCGTGGATTGGTACTGGTGCTCGTGGCTTGGTACTAGTGCGCGTGGCTTGGTACTGGTGCGCGTGGCTTGGTACTGGTGCGCGTGGCTTGGTACTGGTGCTCGTGGCTTGGTACTGGTGCTCGTGGCTTGGTACTGGTGCGCGTGGCTTGGTACTGGTGCTCGTGGCTTGGTACTGGTGCGCGTGGCTTGGTACTGGTGCTCGTGGCTTGGTACTGGTGCTCGTGGCTTGGTACTGGTGCTCGTGGCTTGGTATTGGTGCTCGTGGCTTGGTACTGGTGCTCGTGGCTTGGTACTGGTGCTCGTGGCTTGGTACTGGTGCTCGTGGCTTGGTACTGGTGCGCGTGGCTTGGTACTGGTGCGCGTGGCTTGGTACTGGTGCTCGTGGCTTGGTACTGGTGCTCGTGGCTTGGTACTGGTGCGCGTGGCTTGGTACTGGTGCTCGTGGCTTGGTACTGGTGCGCGTGGCTTGGTATTGGTGCTCGTGGCTTCGTACTGGTGCTCGTGGCTTGGTATTGGTGCTCGTGGCTTGGTACTGGTGCGCGTGGCTTGGTACTGGTGCTCGTGGCTTGGTACTGGTGCTCGTGGCTTGGTACTGGTGCTCGTGGCTTGGTACTGGTGCTCGTGGCTTGGTATTGGTGCTCGTGGCTTGGTACTGGTGCGCGTGGCTTGGTACTGGTGCTCGTGGCTTGGTACTAGTGCGCGTGGCTTGGTACTGGTGCGCGTGGCTTGGTACTGGTGCGCGTGGCTTGGTACTGGTGCTCGTGGCTTGGTACTGGTGCTCGTGGCTTGGTACTGGTGCGCGTGGCTTGGTACTGGTGCTCGTGGCTTGGTACTGGTGCGCGTGGCTTGGTACTGGTGCTCGTGGCTTGGTACTTGTGCTCGTGGCTTGGTACTGGTGCGCGTGGCTTGGTACTGGTGCGCGTGGCTTGGTACTGGTGCTCGTGGCTTGGTACTGGTGCTCGTGGCTTGGTACTGGTGCTCGTGGCTTGGTACTGGTGCTCGTGGCTTGGTACTGGTGCGCGTGGCTTGGTACTGGTGCTCGTGGCTTGGTACTGGTGCTCGTGGCTTGGTACTTGTGCGCGTGGCTTGGTACTGGTGCGCGTGGCTTGGTACTGGTGCTCGTGGCTTGGTACTGGTGCTCGTGGCTTGTTACTGGTGCTCGTGGCTTGGTACTGGTGCGCGTGGCTTGGTACTGGTGCGCGTGGCTTGGTACTGGTGCTCGTGGCTTGGTACTGGTGCTCGTGGCTTGGTACTGGTGCTCGTGGCTTGGTACTGGTGCTCGTGGCTTGGTACTGGTGCGCGTGGCTTGGTACTGGTGCGCGTGGCTTGGTACTGGTGCTCGTGGCTTGGTACTAGTGCGCGTGGCTTGGTACTGGTGCGCTTGGCTTGGTACTGGTGCTCGTGGCTTGGTACTGGTGCTCGTGGCTTGGTACTGGTGCTCGTGGCTTGGTACTGGTGCTCGTGGCTTGGTACTGGTGCTCGTGGCTTGGTACTGGTGCTCGTGCCTTGGTACTGGTGCTCGTGACTTGGTACTGGTGCTCGTGGCTTGGTACTAGTGCGCGTGGCTTGGTACTGGTGCGCTTGGCTTGGTACTGGTGCTCGTGGCTTGGTACTGGTGCTCGTGGCTTGGTACTGGTGCTCGTGGCTTGGTACTGGTGCTCGTGACTTGGTACTGATGCTCGTGGCTTGGTACTGGTGCTCGTGGCTTGGTACTGGTGCTCGTGGCTTGGTACTGGTGCGCGTGGCTTGGTACTAGTGCTCGTGGCTTGATACTGGTGCTCGTGGCTTGGTACTGGTGCTCGTGGCTTGGTACTGGTGCTCGTGGCTTGGTACTGGTGCTCGTGGCTTGGTACTGGTGCTCGTGGCTTGGTACTAGTGCTCGTGGCTTGGTACTAGTGCTCGTGGCTTGATACTGGTGCTCGTGGCTTGGTACTGGTGTTCGTGGCTTGGTACTGGTGCTCGTGGCTTGGTACTGGTGCTCGTGGCTTGGTACTGGTGCTCGTGGCTTGGTACTGGTGCTCGTGGCTTGGTACTGGTGCTCGTGGCTTGGTACTGGTGCTCGTGGCTTGGTACTGGTGCTCGTGGCTCGGTGCTAGTGCTCGTGGCTTGGTACTGGTGCTCGTGGCTTGGTTGGTAGCGTCCTCTGCTCATATACTGAAGATCCAGAGTCGATCCCCGGCAAGGGTGGAAACGTTGCGCATGTTTCCTTACACCTGCTGTCACTGTTCACCTAGCAGTAAGTAGGTACCTGGGTGTTAGTCACCTGGTGTGAGTCACATCCTGGGGGACAAGATTAAAAGGACCACAGTAGAAATACGACAGTCCTCGATGATGTACTGACTTTTCTGGGTTACCCTGGGTTTCTAAGCCTCCTTCCGGATTAAAAATCACATCAATATCTCAACTTATAATATTACAGTACAAGACACTTTAATATATCTAAATTATCCTGAGTAATTATCTGATTTTTATTATTCTTTGAAGACAATACCCTGAATGATGGATAATATTGATCTGGATCAAGTTGTGCACAACTGATAAGTACACTTTCCTGCATGAAACAACATACAGTAATCGGTGCTTATCTGTTATCAGCAGGATGTCCAGCAGCCTCTCCCTGGACGTCCCTTCGGGGTGCCGTTCCACTTTCCATAGTGGCTGTGGATTAACAACTTCATTAGTTATATAATCAGCCCCAAAGAAGCGCATATCTCAGCATTTCATTATCATCACCCATGTATCACGAGATCTAATGGTAATTCCAGGCAAATCTCACCCCTACCTATTAGCTGCAGCTAACGTAATTAGGTGTGGGTATGCTGGACTTACCTGGGTATTATAACTGACCCAATTTCCCCTAGTTTGTGGTATGAGAAGTATGACCCCAGTATTGTTGTCTTGAGTAGGCTGCTACAGATGCGTAGTTATGTCCTCACTCGTTGATAGGGAGTCACTTCGGTCAATTTTTACGCAATAGGGTGATATCTTGTCACTTTATTCATAAGATCTGAATGCTTACCGTGACACAAACTTTACACTTATCGGGATTATACCGCAGATAATACACTAGTTCTCCTAGTGGAGATTGACAGTTTTTCAGAGTTTACGGAACAAAGTCAGTATTTTCTTTGTTCTCAGCGGGAGATTTGTGACGTGTATTCACATTCTCATGTCTGAAGTGAACCAAGCTTGTCGCCCACAACCCACAAGTCACCCTTCACACAAAAGAACTGCTGAGTTCAGCTTCTTATCTCTTCCTTGCTACACATTACAACAGTATTCAATACAAGAGGATGATAGGTTTCTTGCTGTTTAGCTATAGACTAGAATTCATAATAGTCCCAACTTGTAGATTATTATTATTATTATTATGATTATTATTATTATTATTATTATTATTATTATTATTATCAAGGGGAAGCGCTAAACCCGTAGGATTATACAGCATCTGTGGGGGGTGGGGGGTGGATGTGGAAGGTATTCAGGCTTAATTCTGGAGCTTAAAACTGGAGCACAGATCCAATTCCCTAGATGAGAAGCCCCTCACCAGCTCATCTGAAAGTCCAGTCCTAATGCTCGCTACCATTCCCCTGGATGCCACCCACAACAGCGGGTTAACATCCAGGTGTTATATACTGCTGGGTGAACTACAGGTGTAAGAAGACTTTGTCTATACGAGGTGCTACCAAGAAGTTCTCAGAATTGATTTTTTGCATGCTTCCTGGGTGAAATATGGCCCCGACATAGACCATGCTGCATAGTACACTCCTTGGTAGAGTAACCTGGCAACTTTCACTGCAGTCGTTACATTGAAGATAGACACGCAGTTTTTGTCGAGTTGTTAGTGTGTTGCTGCAGTTTTTTGTGTAACAGAATGGAATGTTAAGAAAAAAGAATATGAGTGTGTGAAAATCAGTTTCAAGCTTGGTAAAACAGGTAATGAAACACAAAGCAATGAGTCGGACAATGTTGTGAATGTTTTTCTCAGTTCAGAGCAGGACGAACGTCAGTTGAGAATGTTCAACACTCTGGTCGTCCATCGACGTCAAAAACAGACGCCAGCATTGGAAAAAATGAGGAAGGCTATTCTCTACGACGTAGAGAAGACTCAAGCAGAATCACAGACGGCGATAAACACAGATAAGAAGAGTTCCACAAATGTTTCAAGAAGTGGCAGAGGATTATTATGTTATGTTAATCAAGGGGGAAGCGCTAAACCCGGAGGATTATACAGCACCTGGGGGGGATGTGGAAGGCATTCAGGCTTAATTCGGGGAACTGGAGCACAGATCCAATTTCCTAAATCAAGAGCCCCTCACCAACATCAAGGAACCTTCCTTGAGGGGAGTGGCAGAGGAGCTGGGAACAACCTGGAGCCTCCCCAGGGAAGTACTTCCAGAGAGACACGTTGCTCAAGTAATCCTACACATATTTTTTCCGCGACATTCCAGGAGCTTCATCATCACGTACGTCTCAGAAATCATCCTGAGTCCTGTAAACTGAGCCGAGGTCGTGAGCAGTAGCTCACATTTACAACTTTCAACAATTTACCATTTACCTCGTATATTATCAACACCTGTCACATTACACACAGACTACCAAAGAGGCGGGGGCCAGGAGCTATGAATCGACCCCTGCAATCACAAAATCATAAACATACACAAAACCGACCACATATTTTTATCCTGTGTAAATATCCAACAAACAATATCTTCCATTTGCCAGCAGACACAAAACAGTAATTATTTCCGGTAGTTGGTTAATTGGGCTTAAAGCCAATCAACACACGAGGGTCATTAAGGCTGCACTTCACCTGTTCTCACTAATACTGTAATCCCAAATATGAGCGTATTGGGACTAAAGTAAGAATTAAAGTGTATATAAGCTGAGGCATATAGCCGTCCTGGTCAATATAAACTATATGAACACTGTCACTAAGTTGTGTTGTACCAGCTCTCAGCTCACCACCTGTGTCACTGGTGTTGTACCAGCTCTCAGCTCACCACCTGTGTCACTGGTGTTGTACCAGCTCTCAGCTCACCACCTGTGTCACTGGTTTTGTACCAGCTCTCATCTCACCACCTGTGTCACTGGTGTTGTACCAGCTCTCAGCTCACCACCTGTGTCACTGGTGTTGTACCAGCTCTCAGCTCACCACCTGTGTCACTGGTGTTGTACCAGCTCTCAGCTCACCACCTGTGTCACTGGTTTTGTACCAGCTCTCAGCTCACCATCTGTGTCACTGGTGTTGTACCAGCTCTCAGCTCACCACCTGTGTCACTGGTGTTGTACCAGCTCTCAGCTCACCACCTGTGTCACTGGTGTTGTACCAGCTCTCAGCTCACCATCTGTGTCACTGGTGTTGTACCAGCTCTCACCTCACAACCTGTGTCACTGGTGTTGTACCAGCTCTCACCTCACCACCTGTGTCACTGGTGTTGTACCAGCTCTCAGCTCACCACCTGTGTCACTGGTGTTGTACCAGCTCTCAGCTCACCACCTGTGTCACTGGTGTTGTACCAGCTCTCAGCTCACCACCTGTGTCACTGGTGTTGTACCAGCTCTCAGCTCACCACCTGTGTCACTGGTGTTGTACCAGCTCTCAGCTCACCACCTGTGTCACTGGTGTTGTACCAGCTCTCAGCTCACCACCTGTGTCACTGGTGTTGTACCAGCTCTCAGCTCACCACCTGTGTCACTGTTGTACCAGCTCTCAGCTCACCACCTGTGTCACTGGTGTTGTACCAGCTCTCAGCTCACCACCTGTGTCACTGGTGTTGTACCAGCTCTCAGCTCACAACCTGTGTCACTGGTGTTGTACCAGCTCTCAGCTCACCACCTGTGTCACTGGTGTTGTACCAGCTCTCAGCTCACCACCTGTGTCACTGGTGTTGTACCAGCTCTCAGCTCACCACCTGGGTCACTAGTATTGTACCAGCTCTCAGCTCACCACCTGGGTCACTAGTATTGTACCAGATCACAGCTCACCACCTGGGTCAATAGTATTGTACCAGGTCTCAGCTCACCACCTGGGTTAGTATTGTACCAGCTCTCAGCTCACCACCAGGGTCACTAGTATTGTACCAGCTCTCAGCTCACCACCTGGGTAGTATTGTACACTAGCTCAACACCTGGGTCACTAGTGTTGTACCAGCTCTCAGCTCACTACCTGGGACAATAGTGTTGTACCAGCTCTCAGTTCACCTGGGTCACTAGTGTTGTACCAGCTCTCAGCTCACCACCTGGGACACTAGTGTTGTACCAGCTCTCAGCTCACCTCCTGGGACACTAGTGTAGTACCAGTTCTCAGCTCACCACCTGGGCCACTAGTATTGTACCAGCTCTCAGCTCACCACCTGGGTCACTAGTATTGTACCTACTCTCAGCTCACCACCTGGGTCACTAGTGTTGTACCAGCTCTCAGCTCACCACCTGGGACACTAGTGTTGTACCAGCTCTCAGCTCACCACCTGGGCCACTAGTATTGTACCAGCTCTCAGCTCACCACCTGGGCCACTAGTATTGTGCCAGCTCTCAGCTCACCCCCTGGGACACTAGTATTGTACCAGCTCTCAGCTCACCACCTGGGCCACTAGTATTGTACCAGCTCTCAGCTCACCACCTGGGCCACTAGTATTGTACCAGTTCTCAGCTCACCACCTGGGCCACTAGTATTATGCCAGCTCTCAGCTCACCACCTGGGTCACTAGTATTGTACCAGTTCTCAGCTCACCACCTGGGTCACTAGTGTTGCACCAGCTCTCAGCTCACCACCTGGGTCACTAGTATTGTTCCAGCTCTCAGCTCACCACCTGGTCACTAGTGTTGTACCAGCTCTCAGCTCATCACCTGGGACACTAGTGTTGTACCAGCTCTCAGCTCACCACCTGGGCCACTATTATTGTACCAGCTCTCAGCTCACCACCTGGGCCACTAGTATTGTACCAGCTCTCAGCTCACCACCTGGGCCACTAGTATTGTACCAGCTCTCAGCTCACCACCTGGGCCACTAGTATTGTACCAGCTCTCAGCTCACCTCCTGGGCCACTAGTATTGTACCAGCTATCAGCTCACCACCTGGGCCACTAGTATTGTACCAGCTCTCAGCTCACCACCTGGGTCACTAGTATTGTACCAGCTCTCAGCTCACCACCTGGGCCACTAGTATTGTACCAGCTCTCAGCTCACCTGGGACACTAGTATTGTACCAGCTCTCAGCTCACCACCTGGGACACTAATATTGTACCAGCTCTCAGCTCACCACCTGGGTCACTAGTATTATACCAGCTCTCAGCTCACCACCTGGGTCACTAGTATTGTACCAGCTCTCAGCTCACCACCTGGGTCACTAGTATTGTACCAGCTCTCAGCTCACCACCTGGGTCACTAGTATTGTACCAGCTCTCAGCTCACCTGGGTCACTAGTATTGTACCAGCTCTCAGCTCACCACCTGGGTCACTAGTATTGTACCAGCTCTCAGCTCACCACCTGGGACACTAGTATTGTACCAGCTCTCAGCTCACCACCTGGGTCACTAGTATTGTACCAGCTCTCAGCTCACCACCTGGGTCACTAGTATTGTACCAGCTCTCAGCTCACCACCTGGGTCACTAGTATTGTACCAGCTCTCAGCTCACCACCTGGGTCACTAGTATTGTACCAGCTCTCAGCTCACCACCTGGGACACTAGTATTGTAGCAGCTCTCAGCTCACCACTTGGGACACTAGTATTGTACCAGCTCTCAGCTCACCACCTGGGTCACTAGTATTGTACCAGCTCTCAGCTCACCACCTGGGTCACTAGTATTGTACCAGCTCTCAGCTCACCACCTGGGTCACTAGTATTGTACCAGCTCTCAGCTCACCACCTGGGCCACTAGTATTGTACCAGCTCTCAGCTCACCACCTGGGTCACTAGTATTGTACCAGCTCTCAGCTCACCACCTGGGCCACTAGTATTGTACCAGCTCTCAGCTCACCACCTGGGTCACTAGTATTGTACCAGCTCTCAGCTCACCGCCTGGGTCTCTAGTATTGTACCAGCTCTCAGCTCACCACCTGGGTCACTAGTATTGTACCAGCTCTCAGCTCACCACCTGGGTCACTAGTATTGTACCAGCTCTCAGCTCACCACCTGGGTCACTAGTATTGTACCAGCTCTCAGCTCACCACCTGGGACACTAGTATTGTACCAGCTCTCAGCTCACCACCTGGGTCACTAGTATTGTACCAGCTCTCAGCTCACCACCTGGGTCACTAGTATTGTACCAGCTCTCAGCTCACCACCTGGGTCACTAGTATTGTACCAGCTCTCAGCTCACCACCTGGGACACTAGTGTTGTACCAGCTCTCAGCTCACCACCTGGGACACTAGTGTTGTACCAGCTCTCAGCTCACCACCTGGGTCACTAGTATTGTACCAGCTCTCAGCTCACCACCTGGGTCACTAGTATTTTACCAGCTCTCAGCTCACCACCTGGGACACTAGTATTGTACCAGTTCTCAGCTCACCACCTGGGACACTATTATTGCACCAGCTCTCAGCTCACCACCTGGGTCACTAGTATTGTACCAGCTCTCAGCTCACCACCTGGGACACTAGTGTTGTACCAGCTCTCAGCTCACCACCTGGGACACTAGTGTTGTACCAGCTCTCAGCTCACCACCTGGGACACTAGTGTTGTACCAGCTCTCAGCTCACCACCTGGGACACTAGTATTGTACCAGCTCTCAGCTCACCACCTAGGTCACTAGTATTGTACCAGCTCTCAGCTCACCACCTGGGTCACTAGTATTGTACCAGCTCTCAGCTCACCACCTGGGACACTAGTGTTGTACCAGCTCTCAGCTCACCACCTGGGCCACTAGTATTGTACCAGCTCTCAGCTCACCACCTGGGTCACTAGTATTGTACCAGCTATCAGCTCACCACCTGTGTCACTGGTGTTGTACCAGCTCTCAGCTCACCACCTGTGTCACTGGTGTTGTACCAGCTCTCAGCTCACCACCTGGGTCTTTAGTATTGTACCAGCTCTCAGCTCACCACCTGGGACACTAGTATTGTACCAGCTCTCAGCTCACCACCTGGGTCACTAGTATTGTACCAGCTCTCAGCTCACCACCTGGGACACTAGTATTGTATCAGCTCTCAGCTCACCACCTGGGACACTAGTATTGTACCAGCTCTCAGCTCACCACCTGGGCCACTAGTATTGTACCAGCTCTCAGCTCACCACCTGGGTCACTAGTATTGTACCAGCTCTCAGCTCACCACCTGGGACACTAGTATTGTACCAGCTCTCAGCTCACCACCTGGGTCACTAGTATTGTACCAGCTCTCAGCTCACCACCTGGGACACTAGTATTGTACCAGCTCTCAGCTCACCACCTGGGACACTAGTATTGTACCAGCTCTCAGCTCACCACCTGGGCCACTAGTATTGTACCAGCTCTCAGCTCATCACCTGGGTCACTAGTATTGTACCAGCTCTCAGCTCATCACCTGGGTCACTAGTATTGTACCAGCTCTCAGCTCACCACTTGGGTCACTAGTATTGTACCAGCTCTCAGCTCACCACCTGGGACACTAGTATTGTACCAGCTCTCAGCTCACCACCTGGGTCACTAGTATTGTACAAGCTCTCAGCTCACCACCTGGGTCACTAGTATTGTACCAGCTCTCAGCTCACCACCTGGGTCACTAGTATTGTACCAGCTCTCAGCTCACTTCCTTGGACACTAGTATTGTACCAGCTCTCAGCTCACCACCTAGGTCACTAGTATTGTACCAGCTCTCAGCTCACCACCTGGGACACTAGTATTGTACCAGCTCTCAGTTCACCACCTGGGACACTAGTATTGTACCAGCTCTCAGTTCACCACCTGGGTCACTAGTATTGTACCAGCTCTCAGCTCACCACCTGGGACACTAGTGCTGTACCAGCTCTCAGCTCACCACCTGGGTCACTAGTATTGTACCAGCTCTCAGCTCACCACCTGGGTCACTAGTGTTGTACCAGCTCTCAGCTCACCACCTGGGTCACTAGTATTGTACCAGCTCTCAGCTCACCACCTGGGTCACTAGTATTGTACCAGCTCTCAGCTCACCACCTGGGACACTAGTATTGTACCAGCTCTCAGCTCACCACCTGGGCCACTAGTATTGTACCAGCTCTCAGCTCACTACCTGGGCCACTAGTATTGTACCAGCTCTCAGCTCACTACCTGGGCCACTAGTATTGTACCAGCTCTCAGCTCAACACCTGGGTCACTAGTATTGTACCAGCTCTCAGCTCACCACCTGGGACTCTAGTGTTGTACCAGCTCTCAGCTCACCACCTGGGTCACTAGTATTGCACCAGCTCTCAGCTCACCACCTGGGTCACTAGTATTGTACCAGCTCTCAGCTCACCACCTGGGTCACTAGTATTGTACCAGCTCTGAGCTCACCACCTGGGACACTAGTATTGTACCAGCTCTCAGCTCACCACCTGGGACACTAGTGTTGTACCAGCTCTCAGCTCACCACCTGGGTCACTAGTATTGTACCAGCTCTCAGCTCACCACCTGGGTCACTAGTATTGTACCAGCTCTCAGCTCACCACCTGGGACACTAGTGTTGTACCAGCTCTCAGCTCACCACCTGGGACACTAGTGTTGTACCAGCTCTCAGCTCACCACCTGGGTCACTAGTATTGTACCAGCTCTCAGCTCACCACCTGGGTCACTAGTATTGTACCAGCTCTCAGCTCACCACCTGGGACACTAGTATTGTACCAGCTCTCAGCTCACCACCTGGGACACTAGTATTGTACCAGCTCTCAGCTCACCACCTGGGACACTAGTATTGTACCAGCTCTCAGCTCACCACCTGGGACACTAGTGTTGTACCAGCTCTCACCTCACCACCTGGGACACTAGTGTTGTACCAGCTCTCAGCTCACCACCTGGGACACTAGTATTGTACCAGCTCTCAGCTCACCACCTGGGACACTAGTATTGTACCAGCTCTCAGCTCACCACCTAGGTCACTAGTATTGTACCAGCTCTCAGCTCACCACCTGGGTCACTAGTATTGTACCAGCTCTCAGCTCACCACCTGGGACACTAGTGTTGTACCAGCTCTCAGCTCACCACCTGGGCCACTAGTATTGTACCAGCTCTCAGCTCACCACCTGGGTCACTAGTATTGTACCAGCTCTCAGCTCACCACCTGGGTCACTAGTATTGTACCAGCTCTCAGCTCACCACCTGGGACACTAGTGTTGTACCAGCTCTCAGCTCACCACCTGGGTCACTAGTATTGTACCAGCTCTCAGCTCACCACCTGGGACACTAGTATTGTACCAGCTCTCAGCTCACCACCTGGGACACTAGTATTGTACCAGCTCTCAGCTCACCACCTGGGACGCTAGTATTGTATCAGCTCTCAGCTCACCACCTGGGACACTAGTATTGTACCAGCTCTCAGCTCACCACCTGGGCCACTAGTATTGTACCAGCTCTCAGCTCATCACCTGGGTCACTAGTATTGTACCAGCTCTCAGCTCATCACCTGGGTCACTGGTATTGTACCAGTTCTCAGCTCACCACCTGGGTCACTAGTATTGTACCAGCTCTCAGCTCACCACCTGGGACGCTAGTATTGTATCAGCTCTCAGCTCACCACCTGGGACACTAGTATTGTACCAGCTCTCAGCTCACCACCTGGGCCACTAGTATTGTACCAGCTCTCAGCTCATCACCTGGGTCACTAGTATTGTACCAGCTCTCAGCTCATCACCTGGGTCACTGGTATTGTACCAGTTCTCAGCTCACCACCTGGGTCACTAGTATTGTACCAGCTCTCAGCTCACCACCTGGGTCACTAGTATTGTACCAGCTCTCAGCTCACCACTTGGGTCACTAGTATTGTACCAGCTCTCAGCTCACCACCTGGGACACTAGTATTGTACCAGCTCTCAGCTCACCACCTGGGTCACTAGTATTGTACAAGCTCTCAGCTCACCACCTGGGTCACTAGTATTGTACCAGCTCTCAGCTCACCACCTGGGTCACTAGTATTGTACCAGCTCTCAACTCACTTCCTTGGACACTAGTATTGTACCAGCTCTCAGCTCACCACCTGGGTCACTAGTATTATACCAGCTCTCAGCTCACCACCTGGGACACTAGTTTTGTACCAGCTCTCAGTTCACCACCTGGGACACTAGTATTGTACCAGCTCTCAGCTCACCACCTGGGACACTAGTATTGTACCAGCTCTCAGCTCACCACCTGGGACACTAGTGTTGTACCAGCTCTCACCTCACCACCTGGGACACTAGTGTGTTTATTCCCACATATAAATAATTTTAACCGAAAAAAATAAAATTTTCAGAACAAAGACAGAATATCACAAATTGTCACTAATATTTATATTTCTTAGTTTTCTGACATATTCATGTTTTTTTTTGTTTCCATAATATCGTAATTTCTTGCTGGTTTGCACGCACACTGGTTCCTCTTCCTTCCTTCTGCTATTTAAAATTATCGTAAATTATTGCGCTATATTTTATAAGTAAGCTGCTGTTAGTGGTGATTATTATGGAGGAAATTATTTATATTAGGGGAGTGTGACGTAGTCCATCCTGTGGTAAGTACTTAAATAGTGATGATGTGTCGTTGTTCTTCCTGTGGTAAGTACTTATATGTTGTTGACGTGTCGTTGTCCATCCTGTTACGGTACGTACTTATATATTGTTGACGTGTCGTTGTCCATCCTGTTACGGTACGTACTTATATATTGTTGACGTGTCGTTGTCCATCCTGTTACGGTACGTACTTATATATTGTTGACGTGTCGTTGTCCATCCTGTTACGGTACGTACTTATATATTGTTGACGTGTCGTTGTCCATCCTGTTACGGTAAGTACTTACATATTGTTGACGTGTCGTTGTCCATCCTGTTACGGTACGTACTTAAATATTGTTGACGTGTTGTTGTTCATTCTGTGGTAAGTACTTAAACACTGTTACTGTGTAATAGTTCATCCTATGGTAAGCACATACGACTACCATGGTAGCGTAGTTCGTCCTGTGAATGGCGTGAACCTCGTGTTTACAGGAGGGACTCAACTATTCTATAATACTGGGATTAAAATTGTTTATGTCTGAGAGGGGTTACTTATTGACCGTCATCCTGCACCAACATTCTCTCACACTCAAACAGTAAAGAAAGTAAAGCACAGTACAGCACAGTAAATATTTGCAAAGTGATGGAGATTAGGGAATGAGCAAGAAGACCGGAAACGGGGTATAAACTCCGAGGACAGAGGCTACAGACTTCATTCACGGAGAAAGACCTAGGGGTGGGCATAGTGCCGAGTATATCACCAGAGGCTCACATCAACCGATAATAAGGATAAAATATTCAAATATGCGAGACAGGCGGAGCGCACAGGTGGTGTCGCAGGACGGAGCCGTATACCTGGAGTATACCTGGAGTATACCTGGAGTATACCTGGAGAAGGTTTCGGGGGTCAACTCCCTCCCGGCCCGGTCTGTGACCAGGCTTCGCGGTGGATCTCTCATCAACAGTATGCTGCCGCACGCAGCATACTGCTTTATTAAGAGGATGATGAAAAGATCTTATAAATGGAAGACCCAACAAGGCTTCCAGGGACTCTGGAAGCCTTGCTGGGGGCAAGAGGAAACGGGAAGCAGTAAATCACAAAGACATAACCTGTGAAATGAATCTCTCATAACTATCGGTAACACCAACAAAGTTAAAATCCCAACAAATAACCTATTAACGTTTGCTAGAAATGGAGGCACAACCAATATTTATTTTCGGGAACAATATGATTCCAAAGGAGTGAACGGTTTAAGGCATAAAATTAGGTCTTTCGGCGTCAGGAACACAGTAAGTGTCATAGCAATAAAACTGACATACATTCTTGCGGTAAAGACACTGGCAACCTGTAGCAACGGACCCCCGGACACGCGAACAGGAAAATCAGCAGCATAACCCTCACCGCCAGGTGATTTACAGTCACCATTATACACGGCCATAGCACCGGAATGAGACTGTAAATTGTGGAGAAAGAGAGAGAACGTGTCCCTAAGTCTTCTGATAAGGAGAATGAGTAACATAAGCTATAACGTTGGGGATTTCCCCAAGGCAGGAAGGACTACCTCGAGGCTCGTATCAAATAAAGAAACAAGGGGAATAACAAGTGCGTCCGAAAGAATCCTTAAAGCAGATGCAAGTATCACACTGATGAGAGTAAACAGTCATGTCGATCCTGCAGTGAGAGGAGTTTAGGTTGTGCAGATTGACTGCCACCGGAAACTATGTAGTCACTTGTCTCATTTTTTATTTCCCATGTTATCTCTTCAAAACTTCGCTGATTTCTGATTAACATTACATTTCTTCTGCCTTCCCTGTTTCATATTTCTTTCCTTATTATTTCATACCCTGCTAGGAATATGGCACTTGCTATCGTTTTAGATAGCCTTTTCTCTGTCATAGCTATGATGTGGGTTGTCTGCCATTTATTCTTTCAGTTCATCACTCTTGTTTGATAATCCATGTGAACTTGTGTACCACACTCTGAACTTTCATTCCTTTACCATGCTCTTCTTTGTGTTGTCTATGCCTTTGATCGTTCACCTGTCACGAGAGCGGGAGATGGCTGGTGTTGGTGTGTTCATTGTTACAGGGGGACGGGACGGGATTATAGGTGTAGGTTGGATGGAGGACAGGAGTAATGTAGTGGGCTGGCCTCATGGTGTGGGTTCACCATGATAGGGGCAGAAGCAGTGCATTGAGAAGTCCCTTGAGGCTGGGTTTTTCCTCCAGCCTCTCCTCTTTTTCTGTCTGACGACATTTTACATAATCTGTCAGCTGTTCCTTATTAATTTCTCGTCTCTTTTGATCCAGGTATAAAGGATAACTTTGTGTATACCTCCAGGGAGCTTCATGCATTAGGATTCAGTTTCAAAACTCTACGTGACCAGAAGATTAGCTTTAATAAGCGTTGTGTTTATACTCAACTATATGTACTCACCTATATGTGGTTGCAAGGGTCGAGTCTCAGTTCTTGGCTCTGCCTCTTTTCTGGTCGCTACTAGGGTCACTCTGTGTGTGTGTGTGTGTATATCTGTGTGTCTGTGTGTGTGTGTGTGTATATCTGTGTGTCTGTGTGTGTGTGTATCACTTGCCTTCGGTGTCTTCAAAACTATTCCTATCAAACTTGAAGTAAGACAGCTTTGGCAATTAGTTTCTTCCAGGAGGTGGACAAACTTGCAGCAGCGGGACACTTCACGGGTCACCTGTCAACGTGGTCTCCAGCCAGCCACCACCAGTCTCGCTAAAACACTGAGGAATTAAAACAATTACTTCACTTCCAATCGAGTGAAGTAGTAGGCTCGTGGTGACTTGTTGAGTGGTGAGGGAGGAGAGTGTTGATGGTCTCTGTGACTTGTTGGGGGTGTTGATGATGGTCTGTGGCTTGTTGGGGTGTTGTTGATGGTCTTTGTGGCTTGTTGGTGGTGTTGATGATAGTCTCTGTAGCTTGTTGGGGGTGTTGATGATAGTCTTTGTGGCTTGTTGGGGGTGTTGATGATAGTCTCTGTAGCTTGTTGGTGGTGTTGATGATGGTCTCTGTGGCATGTTGGGGGTGTTGATGATGGTCTCTGTGGCTTGTTGGTGGTGTTGATGATAGTCTCTGTGGCTTGTTGGTGGTGTTGATGATAGTCTCTGTGGCTTGTTGGTGGTGTTGATGATGGTCTCTGTGGCTTGTTGGTGGTGTTGATGATGGTCTCTGTGGCTTGTTGGTGGTGTTGATGATAGTCTCTGTGGCTTGTTGGTGGTGTTGATGATAGTCTCTGTGGCTTGTTTGTGGTGTTGATGATAGTCTCTGTGGCTTGTTGGTGGTGTTGATGATAGTCTCTGTGGCTTGTTGGTGGTGTTGATGATAGTCTCTGTGGCTTGTTTGTGGTGTTGATGATAGTCTTTGTGGCTTGTTGGTGGTGTTGATGATGGTCTCTGTGGCTTGTTGGTGGTGTTGATGATAGTCTCTGTGGCTTGTTTGTGGTGTTGATGATAGTCTTTGTGGCTTGTTGGTGGTGTTGATGATAGTCTCTGTGGCTTGTTTGTGGTGTTGATGATAGTCTCTGTGGCTTGTTTGTGGTGTTGATGATAGTCTTTGTGGCTTGTTGGTGGTGTTGATGATAGTCTTTGTGGCTTGTTGGTGGTGTTGATGATAGTCTTTGTGGCTTGTTGGTGGTGTTGATGATAGTCTTTGTGGCTTGTTGGTGGTGTTGATGATAGTCTTTGTGGCTTGTTGGTGGTGTTGATGATAGTCTTTGTGGCTTGTTGGTGGTGTTGATGATAGTCTTTGTGGCTTGTTGGTGGTGTTGATGATGGTCTCTGTGGCTTGTTGGTGGTGTTGATGATAGTCTCTGTGGCTTGTTGGTGGTGTTGATGATGGTCTCTGTGGCTTGTTGGTGGTGTTGATGATAGTCTTTGTGGCTTGTTGGTGGTGTTGATGATAGTCTTTGTGGCTTGTTGGTGGTGTTGATGATGGTCTCTGTAGCTTGTTGGTGGTGTTGATGATGGTCTCTGTGGCTTGTTGGTGGTGTTGATGATAGTCTCTGTGGCTTGTTGGTGGTGTTGATGATGGTCTCTGTGGCTTGTTGGTGGTGTTGATGATAGTCTCTGTGGCTTGTTGGTGGTGTTGATGATAGTCTCTGTGGCTTGTTGGTGGTGTTGATGATAGTCTCTGTAGCTTGTTGGTGGTGTTGATGATAGTCTCTGTAGCTTGTTGGTGGTGTTGATGATAGTCTCTGTAGCTTGTTGGTGGTGTTGATGATAGTCTTTTTGGCTTGTTTGGGGTGTTGATGATAGTCTTTGTGGCTTGTTGGGGGTGTTGATGATGGTCTCTGTGGCTTGTTGGTGGTGTTGATGATAGTCTTTGTGGCTTGTTGGGGGTGTTGATGATAGTCTTTTTGGCTTGTTTGGGGTGTTGATGATAGTCTTTGTGGCTTGTTGGGGGTGTTGATGATAGTCTCTGTGGCTTGTTGGGGGTGTTGATGATAGTCTTTGTGGCTTGTTGGGGGTGTTGATGATAGTCTTTTTGGCTTGTTGGGGGTGTTGATGATAGTCTCTGTGGCTTGTTGGTGGTGTTGATGATAGTCTCTGTGGCTTGTTGGTGGTGTTGATGATAGTCTCTGTGGCTTGTTGGTGGTGTTGATGATAGTCTTTGTGGCTTGTTGGGGGTGTTGATGATAGTCTTTTTGGCTTGTTTGGGGTGTTGATGATAGTCTTTGTGGCTTGTTGGGGGTGTTGATGATAGTCTCTGTGGCTTGTTGGGGGTGTTGATGATAGTCTTTGTGGCTTGTTGGGGGTGTTGATGATAGTCTTTTTGGCTTGTTGGGGGTGTTGATGATAGTCTCTGTGGCTTGTTGGTGGTGTTGATGATAGTCTCTGTGGCTTGTTGGTGGTGTTGATGATAGTCTCTGTGGCTTGTTGGTGGTGTTGATGATAGTCTCTGTGGCTTGTTGGTGGTGTTGATGATGGTCTCTGTGGCTTGTTGGGGTGTTGATGATAGTCTCTGTGGCTTGTTGGTGGTGTTGATGATAGTCTCTGTGGCTTGTTGGGGTGTTGATGATGGTCACTGTGGCTTGTTGGGGGTGTTGATGATGGTCACTGTGGCTTGTTGGGGGTGTTGATGATGGTCACTGTGGCTTGTTGGGGTGTTGATGGTCTCTTGGTTTGATGGGGGTGTTGATGATAGTCTCAGGCTTGTTGGGGGTGTTGATGATTTTCTCAGTGACTTGATGGGGGAGTTGATGAATCACAAAAATATGAAAGGGCTTTAGGTAATTTTTCCAGGAAACTCTAATTGGACTGTTTTTATGGGTATGTGTTTTAAGTATCCAGCAATGACATCACTAGATATATATAACCAGTGTGTGTATGTGTGTCTAGATTCACAGCTCCTGGCCCCGCCTCTTCGCTGGTCGCTACTAAGTCCACTCTCTCTGTTCTAAAGGCCTTGTCGCACCTCTCCTTAAAACTATGTATGGATCCTGTATGTGTGTGTGCGCCCACGATAATTTGTTTGAATACATTTGCAGTCGTGTGTAGTAGTAGAGAAAACAGGGAGACAGTCAAGCAGGCAGGTAAGCAGGCAGTCAAGCAGGCAGGTAAGCAGGCAGTCAAGCAGGCAGGTAAGCAGGCAGTCAAGCAGGCAGGTAAGCAGGCAGTCAAGCAGGCAGGTAAGCAGGCAGTCAAGCAGGCAGGTAAGCAGGCAGTCAAGCAGGCAGGTAAGCAGGCAGTCAAGCAGGCAGCTAAGGAGGCAGTCAAGCAGGCAGGTAAGCAGGCAGTCAAGCAGGCAGTCAAGCAGGTAGGTAAGCAGGGAGTCAAGCAGGCAGGTAAGCATGCAGGCAAGCAGCCTCAGCACCCATCACCACCACCACCAGCACTACCACCACCACCACCACTACTACTACTACTACTACTACTACTACTACTACTACTACTACTATCTACCCACTCAACCGAAGGCTCTCAGGCCCGATTCCCAGGCTCGATGAAACGTTTGGGTGAACTCCTTTACAGCACTGTTGCTGCTGGTGCTGCTGGTGCTGCTGATGCTGGTGTTGCTGGTGCTGGTGTTGCTGGTGTTGCTGGTGCTGCTGGTGCTGGTGTTGCTGGTGCTGGTGTTGCTGGTGTTGCTGGTGCTGCTGGTGCTGCTGATGCTGGTGTTGCTGGTGCTGCTGTTGCTGGTGCTGCTGGTGCTGCTGATGCTGGTGTTGCTGGTGCTGGTGTTGCTGGTGTTGCTGGTGCTGCTGGTGCTGCTGATGCTGGTGTTGCTGGTGCTGGTGTTGCTGGTGTTGCTGGTGCTGCTGGTGCTGGTGGT
Source organism: Cherax quadricarinatus (assembly GCF_038502225.1). Classification (NCBI taxonomy): domain Eukaryota; kingdom Metazoa; phylum Arthropoda; class Malacostraca; order Decapoda; family Parastacidae; genus Cherax; species Cherax quadricarinatus. Next base: position 3,520,370 of record NC_091321.1, on the reverse strand, counting down.
GGTGTTGCTGTTGCTGTTGCTGGTGTTGCTGGTGCTGCTGGTGCTGCTGGTGCTGCTGCTGGTGCTGCTGGTGCTGCTGCTGGTGCTGCTGCTGCTGCTGGTGCTGGTGTTGCTGGTGCTGCTGGTGCTGCTGGTGCTGCTGCTGCTGTTGGTGCTGTTGCTGGTGGTGCTGCTGCTGTTGTTGCTGTTGCTGGTGGTGCTGCTGCTGTTGGTGCTGGTGCTGGTGGTGCTGGTGCTGGTGGTGCTGGTGCTGCTGGTGGTGCTGGTGTTGCTGGTGGTGCTGCTGCTGTTGGTGCTGTTGCTGGTGCTGCTGCTGGTGGTGCTGTTGCTGGTGGTGCTGGTGCTGCTGCTGATGGTGCTGTTGCTGGTGGTGCTGGTGGTGCTGCTGCTGCTGGTGCTGGCAATAAAAGTATATACGGTATGTTTGTTGACTCTTGTGAGTCGCTTCCCGGGGAAAATTGCTATGCAAATATGTGACATTGCTATGCAAAATGTACAAGAAAGTTGGTGGTGGGAGTATGGGAGGGCGGGGCTAGAGGAGTGCTTGTACTGGTGTGTGTCTGATGATGGTGCTGATGGTGCCAGGAAAAACTCACCTTCCTTGAAGAACTGGCTATTTTGTTGGATGTTACTATCACCAGACTCCTGCTGGAAGGTTGAACCATCACTATCACCAGACTCCTGCTGGAAGGTTGAACCATCACTATCACTAGACTCCTGCTAGAAGTTGAACCATCACTATCACTAGACTCCTGCTGGAAGGTTGAACCATCACTATCACCAGACTTCTGCTGGAAGGTTGAACCATCACTATCACCAGACTCCTGCTGGAAGGTTGAACCATCACTATCACCAGACTCCTGCTGGAAGGTTGAACCATCACTATCACCAGACTCCTGCTGGAAGGTTGAACCATCACTATCACCAGACTCCTGCTGGAAGGTTGAACCATCACTATCACCAGACTCCTGCTGGAAGGTTGAACCATCACTATCACCAGACTCCTGCTGGAAGGTTGAACCATCACTATCACCAGACTCCTGCTGGAAGGTTGAACCACCACTACCACCAGACTCCTACTGGAAGGTTGAACCATCACTACCACCAGACTCCTGCTGGAAGGTTGAATCATCACTATCACCAGACTCCTGCTGGAAGGTTGAACCATCACTACCACCAGACTCCTGCTGGAAGGTTGAACCATCACTACCACCAGACCCCTGCTGGAAGGTTGAACCATCACTATCACCAGACTCCTGCTGGAAGGTTGAACCATCACTATCACCAGACTCCTGCTGGAAGGTTGAACCATCACTATCACCAGACTCCTGCTGGAAGGTTGAACCATCACTATCACCAGACTCCTGCTGGAAGGTTGAACCATCACTATCACCAGACTCCTGCTGGAAGGTTGAACCATCACTATCACCAGACTCCTGCTGGAAAGTTGAACCATCACTATCACCAGACTCCTGCTGGAAGGTTGAACCATCACTATCACCAGACTCCTGCTGGAAGGTTGAACCATCACTACCACCAGACTCCTGCTGGAAGGTTGAACCACCACTATCACCAGACTCCTGCTGGAAGGTTGAACCACCACTATCACCAGACTCCTGCTGGAAGGTTGAACCATCACTATCACCAGACTCCTGCTGGAAGGTTGAACCATCACTACCACCAGACTCCTGCTGGAAGGTTGAACCATCACTACCACCAGACCCCTGCTGGAAGGTTGAACCATCACTATCACCAGACTCCTGCTGGAAGGTTGAACCATCACTATCACCAGACTCCTGCTGGAAGGTTGAACCATCACTATCACCAGACTCCTGCTGGAAGGTTGAACCATCACTATCACCAGACTCCTGCTGGAAGGTTGAACCATCACTATCACCAGACTCCTGCTGGAAAGTTGAACCATCACTATCACCAGATTCCTGCTGGAAGGTTGAACCATCACTATCACCAGACTCCTGCTGGAAGATTGAACCATCACTATCACCAGACTCCTGCTGGAAGGTTGAACCACCACTGTCACCAGACTCCTGCTGGAAGGTTGAGCCATCACTATCACCAGACTCCTGCTGGAAGGTTGAGCCACCACTATCACCAGACTCCTGCTGGAAGGTTGAACCATCACTGCCACCAGACTCCTGCTGGAAGGTTGAACCATCACTATCACCAGACTCCTGCTGGAAGGTTGAACCATCACTATCACCAGACTCCTGCTGGAAGGTTGAGACACCACTATCACCAGACTCCTGCTGGAAGGTTGAACCATCACTATCACCAGACTCCTGCTAGAAGGTTGAACCATCACTGCCACCAGAATCCTGCTGGAAGGGTGAACCATCACTATCACCAGACTCCTGCTGGAAGGTTGAACCACCACTATCACCAGACTCCTGCTGGAAGGTTGAACCATCACTACCACTAGACTCCTGCTGGAAGGTTGAACCATCACTATCACCAGACTCCTGCTGGAAGGTTGAACCATCATTGCCACCAGACTCCTGCTGGAAGGTTGAACCACCACTATCACCAGACTCCTGCTGGAAGGTTGAACCATCACTATCACAAGACTCCTACTGGAAGGTTGAACCATCACTATCACCAGACTCCTGCTGGAAGGTTGAACCATCACAATCACCAGACTCCTGCTGGAAGGTTGAACCATCACTATCATCACTACCACCAGACTCCTGCTGGAAGGTTGAACCATCACTATCACCAGACTCCTGCTGGAAGGTTGAACCATCACTGCCACCAGAATCCTGCTGGAAGGTTGAACCACCACTATCACCAGACTCCTGCTGGAAGGTTGAACCATCACTATCACCAGACTCCTGCTGGAAGGTTGAACCACCACTATCACCAGACTCCTGCTGGAAGGTTGAACCATCACTACCACCAGACTCCTGCTGGAAGGTTGAACCATCACTATCACCAGACTCCTGCTGGAAGGTTGAACCATCACTGCCACCAGACTCCTGCTGGAAGGTTGAACCACCACTATCACCAGACTCCTGCTGGAAGGTTGAACCATCACTATCACCAGACTCCTGCTGGAAGGTTGAACCATCACTATCACCAGACTCCTGCTGGAAGGTGGAACCATCACTATCACCAGACTCCTGCTGGAAGGTTGAACCATCATTATCACCAGACTCCTGCTGGAAAGTTGAACCATCACTATCACCAGACTCCTGCTGGAAGGTTGAACCATCACTATCACCAGACTCCTGCTGGAAGGTTGAACCATCACTATCACCAGACTCCTGCTGGAAGGTTGAACCATCACTATCACCAGACTCCACTCACAGAAACAAAACTCACCAGAATAATAACAGATTCAATCTTTCCATCCGGATATCAAATCCTCAGGAAAGACAGAGGGAGGAGAGGGGGAGAAGGAGTTGCACTGCTCATTAAAAACCAGTTGGGGTTTGAGAAAATGGAAGGAATGGATGGCACGGGCGAAAGGGACTACTTAGTAGGAACAATCCAGTCTGAGGGACATAAGGTGATAATTGCAGTAATGTACAACCCACCACAGAACTGCAGGAGGCCAAGAGAAGAATACGATGAGAGCAACAGAGCAATGGTCGATACACTAGCCGAGGTGGCCAGGAGAGCACACATGGGGGGAGCAAAGTTACTAGTTATGGGTGATTTCAATCACAAGGAGACTGACTGGGAAAACCTGGAGGCCCATGGGGGTCCCGAAACATGGAGAGCCAAGATGATGGATGTGGTACTGAAAAACCTCATGCATCAACATGTTAGAGACACTACCAGAGAGAGAGGAGAGGATGAACCAGCAAGACTGGACCTTGTATTCACCTTGAGTAGTTCTGACATCGAGGATATCATGTATGAAAGGCCCCTGGGAGCTAGTGATCATGTGGTTCTGTGCTTCGAATACATAGTTGAGCTCCAAGTGGAGAGAGCAGCAGGAATAGGCTGGGAAAAACCAAACTACAAAAGGGGGAACTACTCAGGCATGAGGAACTTCCTTCAAGACATTCAGTGGGAGAGGGAACTGTCAGGAAAACCAGTACAAGAAATGATGGACTATGTGGCAACAAAATGCAAGGAGGCAGAGGAGAGGTTTGTTCCCAAGGGAAACAAAAATAATGGGAAGAACAGAACGAGTCCTTGGTTCACCCAAAGGTGTAGGGAGGCAAAAACTAGGTGTACTAGAGAATGGAAAAGGTACAGAAGACAGAGAACTCAGGAAAATAAAGAGATTAGCCGAAGAGCCAGAAACGAATATGCACAGATAAGAAGTGAGGCTCAGCGGCAATACGAAAATGACATAGCATCGAAAGTCAAGACTGATCCGAAGCTGTTGTACAGCCACATCAGGAGGAAAACAACAGTCAAGGACCAGGTAATCAGACTGAGGAAGGGTGATGGGGAATTCACAAGAAACGACCGGGAGGTATGTCAGGAGCTCAACACAAGATTTAAAGAAGTATTTACAGTGGAAACCAGTAGGACTCCAGGAAATCAGAGCAGGGGGGTGCACCAGCAAGTGCTGGATGAGGTACATATAACCAAGGAGGAGGTGAAGAAGCTGCTATGCGAACTTGACACCTCAAAGGCGGTGGGACCAGACAACATCTCTCCGTGGGTCCTTAAAGAGGGAGCAGAGACATTGTGTGTACCATTAACAAAGATCTTCAACACATCATTTGAAACTGGGCAACTCCCCGAGGTATGGAAGATGGCAAATGTAGTCCCAATTTTTAAAAAGGGAGACAGATATGAGGCACTAAACTACAGACCTGTATCACTAACGTGTATAGTATGCAAGGTGATGGAGAAGATCATCAGGAGGAGAGTGGTGGAGCACCTGGAAAGAAACAAGTGTATAATTGACAACCAGCATGGTTTCAGGGAGGGAAAATCCTGTGTCACAAACCTACTAGAGTTTTATGACAAGGTGACAGAAGTAAGACAAGAGAGAGAGGGGTGGATCGACTGCATTTTTTGGACTGCAAGAAAGCCTTCGACACAGTTCCTCACAAGAGGTTACTGCAAAAGCTAGAGGATCAGGCACACATAACAGGAAAGGTACTGCAATGGATCAGAGAATACCTTACAGGGAGGCAACAACGAGTCATGGTACGTGACGAGGTGTCAAAGTGGGCGCCTGTGACAAGCGGGGTTCCACAAGGGTCAGTCCTAGGACCTGTGCTGTTCTTGATATATGTGAATGACATAACGGAAGGGATAGACTCAGAAGTGTCCTTGTTTGCGGACGATGTGAAGTTCATGAGAAGAATCAAATCGGATGAGGATCAGGCAGGACTACAAAGAGACCTGGACAGGCTACAAGCCTGGTCCAGCAACTGGCTCCTTGAGTTTAACCCCGCCAAATGCAAAGTCATGAAGACTGGGGAAGGGCAAAGAAGACTGCAGACACAATATAGTTTAGATGGCCAAAGTCTGCAAACCTCACTCAAGGAAAAAGATCTGGGGGTGAGTATAACACCGAGCATATCTCCTGAGGCGCACATCAATCAGATAACTGCTGCAGCATACGGGCGCCTGGCAAACCTACGGATAGCGTTCCGATACCTCAGTAAGGATTCGTTTAAGACTCTGTATACCATTTACGGCAGGCCCATACTGGAGTATGCAGCACCAGTTTGGAATCCACACCTAGTCAAGCACGTCAAGAAATTAGAGAAAGTGCAAAGGTTTGCAACAAGACTAGTCCCAGAGCTACGGGGATTGTCCTACGAAGAAAGATTGAGGGAAATCGGCCTGACGACACTGGAGGCCAGGAGGGTCAGGGGAGACATGATAATGACATATAAAATACTGCACGGATTAGACGAGGTGGACAAAGACGGGATGTTCCAGAGATGGGACACAGACACGAGAGGTCACAATTGGAAGTTGAAGACTCAGATGAATCAAAGGGATGTTAGGAAGTATTTCTTCAGTCATAGAGTAGTCAAGCCGTGGAATAGCCTAGAAAGTGAAGTAGTGGAGGCGGGAACCATACATAGTTTTAAGGCGAGGTATGATAAAGCTCATGGAGCAGGGAGAGAGAGGACCTAGTGGCAATCAGTGAAGAGGCAGGGCCAGGAGCTATGAATCGACCCCTGCAACCACAAATAGGTGAGTACAAATAGGTGAGTACACACATATACAGGATTTCACACCTTTATGTGAATTGACCCTCTAACCCTTCCTTCTCTCTCCATTTCTTTGTCTCTTTTCCTCTCTTCCTCTCTCTCTCTCTATTCTTCTCTCTCTCTCTTACTCTTACTGTCTCTTCCTCTCTCTCTTACTCTTTCTCTCCCTTCCTCTCTCTATTCCTCTCTCTCTCTCTCTTCCTCGCTCTCCCTTTCTCTCTCTTCCTCTTTCTTTTTCTCTCTCTCTTCCTCTCTCTTTTCTTCTCTTCCTCTTTTTCTCTCTTCCTCTCTCTCTTCCTCTCTCTCTCTCTTCTCTCTCTTCCTCTCTCTTCCTCTCTCTTCCTCTCTCTCTCTTTCTCTCTCTCTCTCTCTCTCTCTCTCTCTCTCTCTCTCTCTCTCTCTCTCTCTCTCTCTCTCTCTCTCTCTCTCTATCTCTCTCTTTTCCCTTCTCACTCTCTCCCCTCTCTCCTCCTATCTTTTCCTTCTCTCACTCTCACCCCCTTTTCCTTTTCACTCTCCCCCTCTCTCTCCTTCTACCTTTCCTCTCTCTCTCTCTTTCTTTCTCTCTCTCTCTCTCGCTCTCTCTCGCTCTCTCTCTCTCTCTCTCTTTCTCTCTCTTTCCTTTACTAAATAAAAAAAATTGTTGGGACTCGTAGGAATCAGGGATCAGATGACAATGGTATTGGTAGGGAGGAATGGATTGAGGAGCAGTGGAAAAGGATGGAGCAAGAGTGGGAGAGAAAATTAGGAGAGCTTTCTGAAAAAATGGAGGAAGAGCTCTCTGCGAAATGGGAAAAGAGGTTGGAGAAGGAGACGAAGAAATGGGAGGCACAAGTCAAAACTGCAGTAGACAGGGTAAGGTCCTAGAGTCTGAGGTAAACAGGCTGAAGCAAGTCTCAGGGGCAGTGACCAGAGAAGACACAGCATATGAAGCTGAGAGGATGAACAGGAAGGAAGGAGATATGAATTATGCTAAGGTCATATCAGCCTGCAAAGAAGGGTCAGGGAGTAAATGGAAAGAGCAGCTGGGTGCAGATAGAGAGGGAGATAAGTCGAATGCTGAGGCACAACCATGCTACCAAGAGCCACTGGAAAAAATCAAGGGAGAAAATGACCCTATACAGACAGGAACCAGAGTCACAGAAGGAGAGGCAATGGGAGGAGGAAAGGGCAAAATCTGTGTTTATCCATGGGCTTCAGGAGAGAGAGGAAAAGACACACACTGAAAGATGGCAGGAAGAAAGAAAGGAGATTTGGAAAATCATCACGGAAATAGGGGGAGAAGACATGGACGAGATTGTAAATTTTCAGAGAATAGGGGGGTACGTGAAGGGGAGAAACCGACTGATCAAGCTGATTCTAAGGACAGAAACAGTGAGGAACAGGATCCTCCAAGAGAAACCAAGGTTGAAAAACTCGGAAGAGTGCAAGAAGGTGTTCCTAGACAGAGACAGAACACAAACAGAGAGACAGCAGCTGAGGGAGAGGACTAAAAAGTGAAAGGAGATAGGAAAGGAAACAAGGATGGAACCAGCAGAGGTCAGTCAGAGCAGAACAGAGAAGCAGGGGCAAACACACACACAACTATCCTCAGAACCCCACAACCTATCACACCATCCCAACACAAACTACAATCCATACCCACAGCTTCCACCCAACCCCCAATCATAGAATCCCACAGTATGCTACCAGGTCTCCCACCCCCACAGGCCCCCCAAACCACAGTATTGGAAAGGAAACTGAAGGTATGGTACACAAACGCTGATGGAATAACAAACAAGTGGGAGGAGTGGCATGAAAGAGTCAAAGAGACATCACCGGACATCATAGCGCTCACAGAAACCAAGCTTACAGGTATGATAACAGATGCCATATTTCCAATGGGATACCAGATTCTGAGGAAAGACAGAAGGAACAGGGGGGTGGAGGAGTGGCACTGCTGATCAAACACCGATGGAATTTTGATGAGCTGGAGAGAGGAGACAGCGGAGAAGAAAGTGGTTACATAGCGGGAATGCTTCACTCTGGAGGTCCCAAGGTGGTAATTGCAGTGATGTATAACCCACCACAGAACAGCAGGAGACCAGGGCATGAGTATGACGAGAGCAATAGAGCAATGGTTGACACACTGGCTGCAGTGGCCAGAAGAGCTCATGCATGCAGGGCAAAGCTTCTGATCATGGGCGATTTTAACCACAAGGAGATCGACTGGGAGAAGTTGGAGCCACATGGGGGCCAAGATACATGGAGGGCTAAGATGATGGAGGTGGTACTGGAAAACTTCATGTACTAACACGTAAAGGACACTACGAGAGAGAGAGGAGAGGATGAGCCAGCAAGACTGGACTTAGTATTCACCTTGAGCAGTGCAGATATTGAGGACATCACATATGAAAGACCCCTTGGGGCCAGCGATCATGTGGTTTTGAGCTTCGAATACACAGTAGAGCTACAAGTGGAGGGGGAAGCAGAAAGGCCAGGACAAATGAAACCAAACTACAGGAAAGGGGACTACACGGGAATGAGGAACTTCCTGAACGAGGTTCAGTGGGACAGAGAACTGGCAGGGAAGCCAGTTAATGAGATGATGGAATATGTAGCAACAATATGCAAGGAGGCTGAGGAGAGGTTTGTACCCAAGGGAAACAGGAATAATGAAAAAGCCAGGATGAGCCCATAGTTCACCCGAAGGTGCAAGGAGGCAAAAACCAAGTGTGCTAGGGAATGGAAGAAATATAGAAGGCAAAGGACCCAGGAGAATAAGGAGAGCAGTCGTAGAGCCAGAAACGAATATGCACAAATAAGAAGGGAGGCCCAACGACAGTATGAAAACGACATAGCAGCGAAAGCCAAATCTGACCCGAAACTGTTATACAGCCACATCAGGAGGAAAACAACAGTCAAGGACCAGGTAATCAGGCTAAGGAAGGAAGGAGGAGAGACAACAAGAAATGACCGTGAAGTATGTGAGGAACTTAACAAGAGATTCAAAGAAGTGTTCACAGAGGAGACAGAAGGGGCTCCAGAGGGACGGAGAGGTGTGGCACATCACCAGGTGCTGGACACGGTACACACAACCGAGGAAGAAGTGAAGAGGCTTCTGAGTGAGCTAGATACCTCAAAGGCAATGGGGCCAGATAACATCTCCCCATGGGTACTGAGAGAGGGAGCAGAGGCGCTATGTGTACCCCTAACAACAATATTCAATACATCTATCGAAACAGGGAGATTGCCTGAGGCGTGGAAGACAGCAAATGTAGTCCCAATCTTTAAAAAAGGAGACAGACATGAAGCACTAAACTACAGACCAGTGTCACTGACATGTATAGTATGCAAAGTCATGGAGAAGATTATCAGGAGAAGAGTGGTGGAACACCTAGAAAGGAATGATCTCATCAACAGCACCCAACATGGTTTCAAGGACGGGAAATCCTGTGTCACAAACCTACTGGAGTTCTATGACAAGGTGACAGCAGTAAGACAAGAGAGAGAGGAGTGGGTGGATTGCATTTTCTTGGACTGCAAGAAGGCGTTTGACACAGTACCACACAAGAGATTAGTGCAAAAACTGGAGGACCAAGCAGGGATAACAGGGAAGGCACTACAATGGATCAGAGAATATTTGTCAGGAAGACAGAAGCGAGCAATGGTACGTGGCGAGGTGACCAGCGGGGTCCCACAGGGGTCAGTCCTAGGACCAGTACTGTTTCTGGTATTTGTGAACGACATGACAGAAGGAATAAACTCTGAGGTGTCACTGTTTGCAGATGACGTGAAGTTGATGAGAAGGATTCATTCGATCGAAGACCAGGCAGAACTACAAAGGGATCTGGACAGGCTACAGACCTGGTCCAGCAATTGGCTCCTGGAGTTCAATCCCACCAAGTGCAAAGTCATGAAGATTGGGGAAGGGCAAAGAAGACCGCAGACGGAGTACAGTCTAGGGGGCCCGAGACTACAAACCTCACTCAAGGAAAAAGATCTTGGGGTGAGTATAACACCAGGCACATCTCCTGAAGCGCACATCAATCAAATAACTGCTGCAGCATATGGGCGCCTGGCAAGCCTCAGAACAGCATTCCGACATCTTAATAAGGAGTCTTTCAGGACCCTGTACACCGTGTACGTTAGGCCCATATTGGAGTATGCGGCACCAGTTTGGAACCCACACCTAGCCAAGCATGTAAAAAAGCTAGAGAAAGTGCAAAGGTTTGCCACAAGACTAGTCCCAGAGCTAAGAGGTATGTCCTACGAGGAGAGGTTAAGGGAAATCAACCTGACGACACTGGAGGGCAGGAGAGATTGGGAGGACATGATAACGACTTACAAAATACTGAGAGGAATTGACAAGGTGGAAAAAGACAGGATGTTCCAGAGATGGGACACAGCAACAAGGGGACACAGTTGGAGGCTGAAGACACAGATGAATCACAGGGATGTTAGGAAGTATTTCTTCAGCCACAGAGTAGTCAGGAAGTGGAATAGTTTGGGAAGAGATGTAGTGGAGGCAGGATCCATACATAGCTTTAAGCAGAGGTACGATAAAGCTCATGGTTCAGGGAGAGTGACCTAGTAGCGACCAGTGAAGAGGCGGGGCCAGGAGCTAGAACTCGACCCCTGCAACCTCAACTAGGTGAGTACAACTAGATGAGTGAGTACACACACACACACACACACACATTCTCTCTGTCTATTGGACTCTGTTTCTCTATCCGTCATTTAATTTTCACTGCTGTTGTGTTTAATTTATGATGGTAATTAGGTGTGTGTGCGTATGTGTGTGTGCACTCACCTATATGTGTTGCAGGGGGTCGATACTCAGCTCCTGTGTGTACTCACCTATTTGTGGTTGCACGGGTCGATTCATAGCTCCTGCCTCCGCATCTTCACTGATTGCTGCTGGGTCCTTTCTCACTGCTCCATGAGCCTTATTCTACCTCGTCTTAAAGCTATGTATGGTTCCTGCCTCCACTACCTCACTTTCTAGGCTATTCCACTCCCTGACAACTCTATGACTGAAGAAATACTTCCTGACATCTCTTTGACTCATCTGGGTCTTCAACTCCTAACTGTGACCCCTTGTTTCTGTGTCCCATCTCTGGAACATCCTGTCTTTGTCCACCTTGTTTATTCCACGCGGTATTTTATATGTAGTTATCATGTCTCCCCTGACCCTCCTGTCCTCCAGTGTCGTTAGTCTAATTTCCCTCAACCTTTCTTCATAGGACATTCCCTTTACCTCTGGAACTAACCTTGTCGCAAACCTTTGCACTTTCTCTAATTTCTTAACGTGCTTGACCCGGTGCGGGTTCCAAACAGGTGCTGCATACTCCAGTATGGACCTGACGTACACGGTGTACAGTGTCTTGAAAGATTCCTTACTTAGGTATCGGGATGCTGTGTGTGTGCGCGCGCGCGCAGTGTTTGACCTTCAGTATTACAAGTATCACATAAATTTTTTAAATTTCCACTGTTTGACGCACTGGTTACCTCTTACTACCTCTACCTCTTACTACCTCTACCTCTTACTACCTCTACCTCTTACTACCTCTACCTCTTACTACCTCTACCTCTTACTACTTCTTATTACCTCTACCTCTTACTACTTCTTATTACCTTTACCTCTTACTACTTCTTATTACCTCTACCTCTTACTACTTCTACCTCTTACTACCTCTACCTCTTACTACTTCTTATTACCTCTACCTCTTACTACTTCTTATTACCTTTACCTCTTACTACTTCTTATTACCTTTACCTCTTACTACTTCTTATTACTTCTACCTCTTACTACTTATTACCTCTACCTCTTACTACTTCTTATTACCTCTACCTCTTACTACTTCTTATTACCTCTACCTCTTACTACTTCTTATTACCTCTACCTCTTACTACTTCTACCTCTTACTACCTCTACCTCTTACTACTTCTTACTACCTCTACCTCTTACTACTTCTTATTACCTCTACCTCTTGGTGTAGTTGAGAGTATTGTAGTACGGGTGTAGCAGCAGCAGCAGTGTGACTGAGTCAGTACCTCACGTGTCTCAGTCTGACTGTCATAACAACAGTCTGTGACTGTTGTTATGGTTATGTCTTGTTAGCAGTAATCTAAAACCAAGACAACAGTCTGTGGCTGTCATAACAACAGTCTGTGACTGTTGTTATGGTTATGTCTTGTTAGCAGTAATCTAAAACCAAGACAACAGTGCATTAGTGTTCGCAATAAAGCTAACAGAATTCTTGGCTTCATATCTAGAAGTATAAATAATAGAAGTCCTCAGGTTGTTCTTCAACACTATATATCCTTGGTTAGGCCTCATTTAGACTATGCTGCACAGTTCTGGTCACCGTATTACAGAATAGATATAAATTCTCTGGTAAACGTACAGAGGAGGATGACAAAGATGATCCCATGTATCAGAAATCTTCCCTGTGAGGATAGACCGAGGGCCCTGAATCTGCACTCTCTCGAAAGGTGTAGAATTAGGGGGGATATGATGGAGGTGTATAAATGGAAAACAGGAATAAATAAAGGGGATGTAAATAGTGTGCTGAAAATTTCCAGCCAAGACAGGACTCGCAGCAATGGTTTCAAGTTGGAAAAATTCAGACTCAGGAAGGATATAGGAAAGCCCTGGTTTGGTAATAGAGTTGTGGATGAGTGGAACAAACTCCCGAGCACAGATATTGAGGCTAAAACATTGTGTAGTTTTAAAAATAGGTTAGATAAATACATGAGTGGGTGTGGGTGGGTGTGAGTTGGACCTGACTAGCTTGTGCTGCTGGGTCTGGTGCAGTGCTCCTTCCTTGAGTGGAGATGACCAGACTGGGTGGGTCATTGGGCTAATCCGAGGGGGTATGGACCTGCTCCTCATGGGTCAGTAGGCCTGTTGCAGTGTTATTTCTTTCTTATGTTCTTATGTATGTGACTGTCCTAACAGTCTAGGACACACTTTTCACATACCCTTTTTCAGCATTATTAATAATTATTTACAATGGGTAAGTGGAGAAGAATCTGCGTGAATCACGTGTCGTAAGAGGCGACTATAATGCCGCGAGCAAGGTGCTAGTGACACCTTCTCCTGTATACATTACCAAAGTTAAAAAGAAAAGCTTTCGTTTTTCTTTTCGGGTCACCCTGCCTCGGTGGTCACCCTGCCTCGGTGGTCACCCTGCCTCGGTGGTCACCCTGCCTCGGTGGTCACCCTGCCTCGGTGGTCACCCTGCCTCGGTGGTCACCCTGCCTCGGTGGTCACCCTGCCTCGGTGGTCACCCTGCCTCGGTGGTCACCCTGCCTCGGTGGTCACCATGCCTCGGTGGTCACCCTGCCTTGGTGGTCACCCTGCCTCGGCGGTCACCCTGCCTCGGTGGTCATCTTGCCTCGGTGGTCACCCTGCCTTGGTGGTCACCCTGCCTTGGTGGTCACCCTGCCTTGGTGGTCACCCTGCCTTGGTGGTCACCCTGCCTCGGTGGTCACCCTGCCTTGGTAGCCACCCTGCCTCGGTGGTCACCCTGCCTCGGTGGTCACCCTGCCTTGGTGGTCATCCTGCCTTGGTGGTCACCCTGCCTCGGTGGTCACCCTGCCTTGGTGGTCACCCTGCCTCGGTGGTCACCCTGCCTCGGTGGTCACCCTGCCTCGGTGGTCATCCTGCCTCGGTGGTCACCCTGCCTTCGTGGTCACCCTGCCTTGGTGGTCACCCTGCCTCGGTGGTCACCCTGCCTCGGTGGTCACCCTGCCTCGGTGGTCACCCTGCCTCGGTGGTCACCCTGCCTCGGTGGTCACCCTGCCTCGGTGGTCACCCTGCCTCGGTGGTCATCCTGCCTCGGTGGTCACCCTGCCTTGGTGGTCACCCTGCCTTGGTGGTCACCCTGCCTCGGTGGTCACCCTGCCTCGGTGGTCATCCTGCCTCGGTGGTCACCCTGCCTTGGTGGTCACCCTGCCTTGGTGGTCACCCTGCCTCGGTGGTCACCCTGCCTCGGTGGTCACCCTGCCTCGGTGGTCACCCTGCCTCGGTGGTCACCCTGCCTCGGTGGTCACCCTGCCTCGGTGGTCACCCTGCCTCGGTGGTCACCCTGCCTCGGTGGTCACCCTGCCTCGGTGGTCACCCTGCCTCGGTGGTCACCCTGCCTCGGTGGTCACCCTGCCTCGGTGGTCACCCTGCCTCGGTGGTCACCCTGCCTCGGTGGTCACCCTGCCTCGGTGGGATACGGCTGGTGTATTAAAAAAATATTTGGGAAATATGCAACATGACAATCACTTAATTTAAGATTTACAAGAGAATAACTTTTAGATTGTGATTCTTTGTTAGTGAGAAGCATGACAAGTTGACCCTTAAGTCCAACCTGAGCGATCCTAAGGCGGGTAGTGGGGGGGTGGGGGGGTGAGACTACTAGCCTGTCTGAGAGTATCTGAGAGGTGGGGAGGATAGGTAGTGGGTGCAGGGGTGGGTCTAGCCTGTGTCTGAGAGGTGGGGAGGATAGGTAGTGGGTGCAGGGGTAGGTCTAGCCTGTGTCTGAGAGGTGGGGAGGATAGGTAGTGGGTGCAGGGGTGGGTCTAGCCTGTGTCTGAGAGGTGGGGAGGATAGGTAGTGGGTGCAGGGGTGGGTCTAGCCTGTGTCTGAGAGGTGGGGAGGATAGGTAGTGGGTGCAGGGGTGGGTCTAGCCTGTGTCTGAGAGGTGGGGAGGATAGGTAGTGGGTGCAGGGGTGGGTCTAGCCTGTGTCTGAGAAGTGGGGAGGATAGGTAGGGTGTGCAGGGGTGGGTCTAGCCTGTGTCTGAGAGGTGGGGAGGATAGGTAGTGGGTGCAGGGGTGGGTCTAGCCTGTGTCTGAGAGGTGGGGAGGATAGGTAGTGGGTGCAGGGGTGGGTCTAGCCTGTGTCTGAGAAGTGGGGAGGATAGGTAGGGTGTGCAGGGGTGGGTCTAGCCTGTGTCTGAGAGGTGGGGAGGATAGGTAGTGGGTGCAGGGGTGGGTCTAGCCTGTGTCTGAGAGGTGGGGAGGATAGGTAGTGGGTGCAGGGGTGGGTCTAGCCTGTGTCTGAGAGGTGGGGAGGATAGGTAGTGGGTGCAGGGGTGGGTCTAGCCTGTGTCTGAGAGGTGGGGAGGATAGGTAGTGGGTGCAGGGGTGGGTCTAGCCTGTGTCTGAGAAGTGGGGAGGATAGGTAGGGTGTGCAGGGGTGGGTCTAGCCTGTGTCTGAGAGGTGGGGAGGATAGGTAGTGGGTGCAGGGGTGGGTCTAGCCTGTGTCTGAGAGGTGGGGAGGATAGGTAGTGGGTGCAGGGGTGGGTCTAGCCTGTGTCTGAGAAGTGGGGAGGATAGGTAGGGTGTGCAGGGGTGGGTCTAGCCTGTGTCTGAGAGGTGGGGAGGATAGGTAGTGGGTGCAGGGGTGGGTCTAGCCTGTGTCTGAGAGGTGGGGAGGATAGGTAGGGTGTGCAGGGGTGGATCTAGCCTGTGTCTGAGAGGTGTGGAGGATAGGTAGTGGGTGCAGGGGTGGGTCTAGCCTGTGTCTGAGAGGTGGGGAGGATAGGTAGTGGGTGCAGGGGTGGGTCTAGCCTGTGTCTGAGAGGTGGGGAGGATAGGTAGGGTGTGCAGGGGTGGGTCTAGCCTGTGTCTGAGAAGTGGGGAGGATAGGTAGGGTGTGCAGGGGTGGGTCTAACCTGTGTCTGAGAAGTGGGGAGGATAGGTAGGGTGTGCAGGGGTAGGTCTAGCCTGTGTCTGAGAGGTGGGGAGGATAGGTAGGGTGTGCAGGGGTGGGTCTAGCCTGTCTGAGAGGTGGGGAGGATAGGTAGGGTGTGCAGGGGTGGGTCTAGCCTGTGTCTGAGAGGTGGGGAGGATAGGTAGGGTGTGCAGGGGTGGGTCTAGCCTGTGTCTGAGAGGTGGGGAGGATAGGTAGGGTGTGCAGGGGTGGGTCTAGCCTGTGTCTGAGAGGTGGGGAGGATAGGTAGGGTGTGCAGGGGTGGGTCTAGCCTGTCTGAGAGGTGTGGAGGATAGGTAGGGTGTGCAGGGGTGGGTCTAGCCTGTCTGAGTGTGTCTGAGAGATGGGGAGGATGGGTAGGGTGTGCAGGGGTGAGAGGTGGGATGGATAGGGTGTGCAGGGGTGAGAGGTGGGATGGATAGGGTGTGCAGGGGTGAGAGGTGGGATGGATAGGGTGTGCAGGGGTGAGAGGTGGGATGGATAGGGTGTGCAGGGGTGAGAGGTGGGATGGATAGGGGGTACAGGGGTGAGAGGTGGGTAGAGGGGTGACAGTTGTGAGTGTGTTGTAGTAGTCATGGAGAGTTATGAGAAATTAAGGCAGGTTAGTTAATTGTTTAATATTGTAAGTGATAAATAATATTAATCTTGGCACTTGTATCAGTCAACTGTGGCACTGTTGTGGCACTGTTGTAGCATGTTGTGGCGCTGTTGTATGTTGTGGCACTGTTGTATGTTGTGGTACTGTTGTATGTTGTGGTACTATTGTTGCATGTTGTGGCACTGTTGTTGCATGATGTGGCACTGTTGTTGCATGTTGTGGCACTTTTGTTGCATGTTGTGGCACTTTTGTTGCATGTTGTGGCACTGTTGTTGCATGTTGTGGCACTGTTGTAGCATGTTGTGGCGCTGTTGTATGTTGTGGCACTGTTGTATGTTGTGGCACTGTTGTTGCATGTTGTGGCACTGTTGTTGCATGTTGTGGCGTTGTTGTATGTTGTGGCACTGTTGTATGTTGAGGCACTGTTGTTGCATGTTGTGGCACTGTTGTAGCATGTTGTGGCGCTGTTGTATGTTGTGGCACTGCTGTATGTTGTGGCACTGTTGTTGCATGTTGTGGCACTGTTGTATGTTGTGGCATTGTTGTATGTAGTGGCACTGTTGTTGTATGTTGTGGCACTGTTATTGCATGTTGTGGCACTGTTGTATGTTGTGGCACTGTTATTGCATGTTGTGGCACTGTTGCATGTTGTGGCACTGTTGTAGCATGTTGTGGCGCTGTTGTATGTTGTGGCACTGCTGTATGTTGTGGCACTGTTGTTGCATGTTGTGGCACTGTTGTATGTTGTGGCATTGTTGTTGTATGTAGTGGCACTGTTGTTGTATGTTGTGGCACTGTTATTGCATGTTGTGGCACTGTTGTTGTATGTTGTGGCACTGTTATTGCATGTTGTGGCACTGTTGCATGTTAGGGCACTGTTATATGTTGTGGCACTGTTGTTGCATGTTGTGGCACTGTTGTTGCATGTTTGGCACTGTTGTTGCATATTTGGCACTGTTGTTGCATGTTGTGGCACTGTTGTTGCATGTTGTGGCACTTTTGTTGCATGCTGAGGCACTGTTGTTGCGTGTTGTGGCACTGTTGTATGTTGTGGCACTGTTGTTGCATGTTGTGGCACTGTTGTATGTTGTGGCACTGTTGTTGCATGTTGTGGCACTGTTGTATGTTGTGGCACTGATGTTGCATGTTGTGGCACTGTTGTTGCATGTTGTGGCACTGTTGCATGTTGTGGCACTGTTGTATGTTGTGGCACTGTTGTTGCATGTTGTGGCACTGTTGTTGCATGTTGTGGCACTGCTGTTGCATGTTGTGGCACTGTTGTATGTTGTGGCACTGTTGTTGCATGTTGTGGCACTGTTGTTGTATGTTGTGGCACTGATGTTGCATGTTGTGGCACTGTTGTTGCATGTTGTGGCACTGTTGTTGCATGTTGTGGCACTGTTGTATGTTGTGGCACTGTTGTTGCATGTTGTGGCACTGTTGTTGCATGTTGTGCCACTGTTGTTGCATGTCGTGACACAGTGTGGTGCTCCACACTGGTGCTCCACGCTGGTACTCCACGCTGGTGCTCCACATTGGTGCTCCACACTGGTACTTCACGTTGGTGCTCCACGCTGGTGCTCCACGCTGGTGCTCCACGCTGGTGCTCCACACTGGTGCTCCACGCTGGGTCTTCATACTTGTGCTCCACACTGGTACTTCACGTTGGTGCTCCACGCTGGTGCTCCACGCTGGGTCTTCATACTTGTGCTCCACACTGGTACTTCACGTTGGTGCTCCACGCTGGTGCTCCACGCTGGTGCTCCACATTGGTGCTCCACACTGGTGCTCCACACTGGTGCTCCACGCTGGGTCTTCATACTTGTGCTCCGCACTGGTGCTTCACGTTGGTGCTCCACGCTGGTGCTCCACACGGGTGCTCCACGCTGGGTCTTCATACTTGTGCTCCACACTGGTACTTCACGTTGGTGCTCCACGCTGGTGCTCCACGCTGGTGTTCCACACTGGTGCTCCACACTGATGCTCCACACTGGTACTTCACACTGGTGCTCCACACTGGTGCTCCACACTGGTACTTCACACTGGTGCTCCACACCGGTACTTCACACTGGTGCTCCACGCTGGTGCTCCACACTGGTACTTCACGCTGGTGCTCCACACTGGTGCTCCACACTGGTGCTCCACACTGGTGCTCCACACTGGTATTTCACGTTGGTGCTCCACATTGGTCCTTCACACTGGTGCTCCACACTGGTACTTCACGCTGGTGCTCCACACTGGTACTTCACACTGGTGCTCCACACTGGTGCTCCACACTGGTGCTCCACACTGGTGCTCCACACTGGTGCTCCACACTGGTGCTCCACACTGGTGTTCCACACTGGTGCTCCACACTGGTACTTCACACTGGTGCTCCACACTGGTGCTCCACACTGGTACTTCAATCTGGTGCTCTACACTGGTGCTCCACACTGGTGCTCAACACTGGTGCTCCACACTGGTACTTCACACTGGTGCTCCACACTGGTACTTCACACTGGTGCTCAACACTGGTGCTCCACACTGGTGCTTCACGCTGGTGCTCCACACTGGTGCTCCACACTGGTGCTCCACACTGGTACTTCACACTGGTGCTCCACACTGGTACTTCACACTGGTGCTCCACACTGGTGCTCCACACTGGTGCTCCACACTGGTACTTCACGCTGGTGCTCCACACTGGTACTTCACGCTGGTGCTCCACACTAGTACTTCACACTGGTGCTCCACACTGGTCCTTCACACTGGTGCTCCACACTGGTACTTCACACTGGTGCTCCACACTGGTGCTCCACACTGGTGCTCCACCCTGGTGCTCCACCCTGGTGCTCCACACCGGTACTTCACACTGGTGTTCCACACTGGTACTTCACACTGGTGCTCCACACTGGTGCTCCACACTGATACTTCACATTGGTGTTCCACACTGATACTTCACGCTGGTGCTCCACACTGGTACTTCACACTGGTGCTCCACACTGGTACTTCACACTGGTGCTCCTCACTGGTACTTCACACTGGTGCTCCACACTGGTGTTTCACACTGGTGCTCCACACTGGTACTTCACACTGGTGCTCCACACTGGTACTTCACACTGGTGCTCCACACTGGTGCTCCACACTGGTGCTCCACACTGGTCCTTCACACTCGTGCTCCACACTAGTACTTCACACTGGTGCTCCACACTGGTCCTTCACACTGGTGCTCCACACTGGTACTTCACACTGGTGCTCCACCCTGGTGCTCCACACTGGTGCTCCACACTGGTACTTCACACTGGTGCTACACACTGGTACTTCACACTGGTACTTCACACTGGTGCTACACACTGGTACTTCACACTGGTGCTCCATACTGGTACTTCACACTGGTGCTCCACACTGGTACTTCACACTGGTGCTCCACACTGGTACTTCACACTGGTGCTACACACTGGTACTTCACACTGGTGCTCCACACTGGTGCTCCACACTGGTACTTCACACTGGTGCTCCACACCGGTACTTCACACTGGTGCTCCACGCTGGTGCTCCACACTGGTACTTCACGCTGGTGCTCCACACTGGTGCTCCACACTGGTGCTCCACACTGGTGCTCCACACTGGTATTTCACGTTGGTGCTCCACATTGGTCCTTCACACTGGTGCTCCACACTGGTACTTCACGCTGGTGCTCCACACTGGTACTTCACACTGGTGCTCCACACTGGTGCTCCACACTGGTGCTCCACACTGGTGCTCCACACTGGTGCTCCACACTGGTGCTCCACACTGGTGTTCCACACTGGTGCTCCACACTGGTACTTCACACTGGTGCTCCACACTGGTGCTCCACACTGGTACTTCAATCTGGTGCTCTACACTGGTGCTCCACACTGGTGCTCAACACTGGTGCTCCACACTGGTACTTCACACTGGTGCTCCACACTGGTACTTCACACTGGTGCTCAACACTGGTGCTCCACACTGGTGCTTCACGCTGGTGCTCCACACTGGTGCTCCACACTGGTGCTCCACACTGGTACTTCACACTGGTGCTCCACACTGGTACTTCACACTGGTGCTCCACACTGGTGCTCCACACTGGTGCTCCACACTGGTACTTCACGCTGGTGCTCCACACTGGTACTTCACGCTGGTGCTCCACACTAGTACTTCACACTGGTGCTCCACACTGGTCCTTCACACTGGTGCTCCACACTGGTACTTCACACTGGTGCTCCACACTGGTGCTCCACACTGGTGCTCCACCCTGGTGCTCCACCCTGGTGCTCCACACCGGTACTTCACACTGGTGTTCCACACTGGTACTTCACACTGGTGCTCCACACTGGTGCTCCACACTGATACTTCACATTGGTGTTCCACACTGATACTTCACGCTGGTGCTCCACACTGGTACTTCACACTGGTGCTCCACACTGGTACTTCACACTGGTGCTCCTCACTGGTACTTCACACTGGTGCTCCACACTGGTGTTTCACACTGGTGCTCCACACTGGTACTTCACACTGGTGCTCCACACTGGTACTTCACACTGGTGCTCCACACTGGTGCTCCACACTGGTGCTCCACACTGGTCCTTCACACTCGTGCTCCACACTAGTACTTCACACTGGTGCTCCACACTGGTCCTTCACACTGGTGCTCCACACTGGTACTTCACACTGGTGCTCCACCCTGGTGCTCCACACTGGTGCTCCACACTGGTACTTCACACTGGTGCTACACACTGGTACTTCACACTGGTACTTCACACTGGTGCTACACACTGGTACTTCACACTGGTGCTCCATACTGGTACTTCACACTGGTGCTCCACACTGGTACTTCACACTGGTGCTCCACACTGGTACTTCACACTGGTGCTACACACTGGTACTTCACACTGGTGCTCCACACTGGTGCTCCACACTGGTACTTCACACTGGTGCTCCACACTGGTACTTCACACTGGTGCTCCACACTGGTACTTCACACTGGTGCTCCACCCTGGTGCTCCACACTGGTGCTCCACACTGGTGCTACACACTGGTACTTCACACTGGTGCTCCACACTGGTGCTCCACACTGGTACTTCACACTGGTGCTCCACACTGGTACTTCACACTGGTGCTCCACACTGGTACTTCACACTGGTGCTCCACCCTGGTGCTCCACACTGGTGCTCCACACTGGTACTTCACACTGGTGCTACACACTGGTACTTCACACTGGTGCTCCACACTGGTGCTCCACACTGGTACTTCAAACTGGTGCTCCACACTGGTGCTCCACACTGGTACTTCACACTGGTGCTCCACACTGGTCCTTCACACTGGTGCTCCACACTGGTACTTCACACTGGTGCTCCACACTGGTACTTCACACTGGTGCTCCACACTGGTCCTTCACACTGGTGCTCCACACTGGTACTTCACACTGGTGCTCCACACTGGTACTTCACACTGGTGCTCCACACTGGTCCTTCACACTGGTGCTCCACACTGGTACTTCACACTGGTGCTCCACACTGGTGCTCCACCCTGGTGCTCCACACTGGTGCTCCACACTGGTACTTCACACTGGTGTTCCACACTGGTACTTCACACTGGTGCTCCACACTGGTGCTCCACACTGATACTTCACACTGGTGCTCCACACTGGTACTTCACACTGGTGCTCCACACTGGTGCCCCACACTGGTACTTCACACTGGTGCTCCACACTGATACTTCACACTGGTGCTCCACACTGGTACTTCACACTGGTGCTCCACACTGGTGCTCCACACTGGTACTTCACGCTGGTGCTCCACACTGGTGCTCCACACATTAAGACGACATATACTGTACATAGTGAACTGAATGATTCCTTGGTAAGGTTCCTGAAAGCTAATCTTTGATTAGCCAGATGAACATGTGTCGCAGATGCAATACATGTATGTGTAGGTGAGTGTACACACGAGTGTGCACACACATGTGTGAGTGTAAACACAAGTGTGTTTACACTCACACATGTGTGTGTAAACTCACTTGTGTAAACACAAGTGTACCTGCCAATATTTGTAAACGCGAATCTGTGCGGATATGACCGTGTAAACACGAGTGTGCGATTGTTCGTGCGTTTATACACACGTGTGTGTGTGTGTGTGTGTGTGTGTGTGTGTGTGTGTGTGTGTGTGGAGTTGAACTTGAGAGGGGAAACTATAGCAAAGTACAGGAACAATGTTGAAATCGCTTCGGGAGGAAATCACAGAGAGGGAAGGTATGAAAAATATGAAGTGTGAAGTGAGGAGTGAAAGATGAGAAGTGAGAGAGAAGAGATGAGGAAGGAGAGGTGAGAGAGGAGGGGTGAGGAATTAGAGGTAAAAGAGAATGAGTGAGATAGAAGTGAAAGAGGAGGGGTTATAGGGGGAGGGATGAGAGGGCAGAAGGGATAGAGAAAGGAGAGGTGAGAGAGAATGAGAGAGGAGAGGTGAGAGAGAATAAGTGAGAGAGGAGAGGTGAGAGAGAATAAGTGAGAGAGGAGAGGTGAGAGAGAATAAGTGAGAGAGGAGAGGTGAGAGAGAATGAGTGAGAGAGAATGAGTGAGAGAGGAGAGGTGAGAGAGAATGAGTGAGAGAGGAGAGGTGATTTATTTATTTTAAAAATGGTAAACCTACAGGGAGGCATTCAAATTCGAGCCAAGGAAGAGGAGAGGCGAGAGAGGGCAGGATGCAGAAGAGAGGCTTGAACAGACTTAAAGAAGGATAGAGAAAAAGTAACGTGATAAACACATGAAGAGAAATGAGAGGAGAAAAGGTAATGGCAGACACGTGCGAGTCTTTGGTTACATCAGATAATCAGAAGTTATGTTCCTTACCACAAGCAAACTTTTCCTTTCCTCTCTTCTCCATCTTTACTCTCTTCTCTTTCTTATTTCTCCATGCATTTTCTTCTTCAGTGTTTTTCTAAAATTAGTTGTTTCAGTAACAAGCTGCCAGTTGTCTCTAGCTTCTGGATACGTATAATGAGGGAAGAGTGGTTAATATTTTGTATACCCAACATACTATCATACTCACCTCCATTGATAAAAAAAATATAACTGAGCAAAAACTACAAACTGGGATAAATAACTCAAGAACAGACCACAAACTATACACTGATACTTACTAGTGTAACAAGGAAGTCTAAACAAGTATATTATGCCAACAGGTTGAATGAAATATAAAAGGGACATGAAAAAGATCTGGAAAACACTCTTCCAGATCCTGGGCTCTCGAAAATTGACCAAACCCAGAGATATTGTCTTATCTAAACCAGAAGAAGGTCACGTCCAGCCTGCTCAAACATTCAACTTGCTAAATGATTTCTTCTCTACTATAGTATCAAATCTAACCAGAACAATCTCAAGTAACAATGTCCAAGTGAGCGACTTCCTTCCTGGAAATTTGACAAATTATCTGTATTTAACTTCAACTAATCCTAATTAGATCACTTCGATAATAAATTCACTGAAAAATCAAGGCAGGAAACTTAGCTAATTTATCACCGATAAAGTACAAAAAAATACTTTTGTGTTGTCACCCACCATTGCAAACTTATTCAGTAGATTATTACTAATCAAAATTTTCCCAATAATGCTTAAGATATCAAGGATTTCGTTAATACATGAAGGAGACCCAATTGATGTAAAATATTATAGACCAATATGTAACTTGTCAATGTCGTTTAAAATCTTCCTAAAAATAATTCATAAATTAGTTTACTCTTTCCTGGTGTCCCATAATATACTCGACCCTTGCCAGTTTGTTTTCAGGCCAAGAAAAAAAAATACAAATGATACAATTTTAAAAATGCTTGACTTAATTTATATGCTTCTTTATATAACGATATCCACTAGGCTTCTTCCTAGACGTTAGGAAAGCTTTCAGTGCAGCAGACCACGGCATCCTATATCTTCAACTAGAACATACTTAAAATACTACCTTAACATCACTCACCAATGTATCTCCATTGAGGACATAGCCTCGTCAACTCGACCTTCCAACATAGGGGTGCCTCTGGGCAATGTTCTCAGCCCTCTGCTTTTCCTCATACATATCAAGGATCTTACATATGCATCTCAGGTACTCAGACCTGCTCTGTTTGCCCCTCAAGGGAGGTTCCTTGACGCTGGTGAGGGGCTCTTGATTTAGGGAATTGGATCTGTGCTCCGGTTCCTTGAATTGATCCTGAATATTTTAGATACCCCCCCCCATGCGCTGTATAATCCTACGGGTTTAGCGCTCCCCATAATTATATAAAAGAATTATGGTCTGTTTACAGATAAGACAAGTTTTGTCATGTCCCACTTAAATCCGAATTCTTTCACTACCACTGTTAATGAGGAGTTCGTAAAGATGTCTACTTGCATGACTGTCAGGAAACTCACTCTTAATATTGACAAGACCTTTTACATGAAGTTTGGTATGAGAGCTGCAGACGTCCAACTAAATATAATGATTAATGACTCTCACATTGCAAGACAAAAAGATGGGATTTTTTTTTTTTAGATCTGCACCTTGACAGCAACTTGAAATTCACGACCCACATCCAGCACACAACAAAGACGATCTGCAGAATAGCAGACATCCTCTTTAAGACACGTTACTACGTACCTCAGACAGCAGTGCCACTCTTTAACCTATCCCTACCTCGCCTATTGTATTTGTTCCTGGTGATCTACTACAGCAGATCACCTAAATGACAACAGCGGCTGTACGAACGATGACCCAGTCTAGTGTCAGGCAACACAAGCTCCGACCCTTCGGAAATTTAAGCATTCACTCATACTACTGTGAATGCTATATATACAGGGGAATATATTCAAATACAAACCCTGCTCTGAATGTCTTCCTGGATAACTGCAACATAACTCATTAACATAATAAAAGACAACACAAACCTCTCTGATATCCACCATATATGACTCACCCCGTGTAAAATATCCACCATATATGACTCACCCCGTGTAAAATATCCACCATATATGACTCACCCCGTGTAAAATATCCACCATATATGACTCACCCCGTGTAACATATCCACCATATATGACTAACCCCGTGTAAAATATCCACCATATATGACTCACCCCGTGTAAAATATCCACCATATATGACTCACCCCGTGTAAAATCTTGACGCACATAAAAGGCCCTGAAATCTGGAACACTCTACCTGAAGATTCCAAAGGTTCTCTGTCTATCAACTACTTCAAAGCTGCTGTTAAAAAATACCTTTATACCTGACTGTGATCCTGACTACAATACACTATGACAAACAGATCCTGAAACCTGCTTGTTTTCCTCCAATCCTGTCCTTGTTCTTCTTGTTTCAGCTTCATTCTTTCAACTCCCAAGCTCGTCTGCCATCCCTTCCTTCACACATAACTACAGTTATAATTCTCACACAACAATTACAATATCACAATAGTTTGCACTACAGTTTAACTAGTACCACTCAAACTGTTTAACCAGACAATAATATACTTTATTAATTACCTAGTAACTTGTATCTATTTCAAGTTCCTACTTATAATGTATATTATATCCCTAGAGAGAGAAAATAAAGCGATGTCAATTTTAATTACCGTAAAGTCTAAGTTCTGCCAGAGATGTTGTATATTCCATGGAGTTTCAAATTATTGTATGTACTGTACAGTAATACCGAAATATAAACTAGGATTTGGATTGGAATAATGTATTTAAGAAATAATACAAACTTAGGAAAAATCTCTTTACTGAAAAAGAATCGAGAAAATATCCTGGTCATAAACGAAAGTATTTTAGTTATTGTTCAAGATTGCAGCCTTCAGTGTTCTTGTAAAGTTACAGTAGTTGTGAGTTAATGTTAAGGCTGCCTGAAATACTCTGCTGCATAACCAGGGCCTTTTTCTTAAGTTATACCTGTGATGCTAACTAAACCTATATTAGTTGTGATATACCTTGTAAAACTGAAGATTATTATTATTATTATTATTATTGTTTTTGTTGTTGCTGTCATTATTATTATTGCTGTTGTTGCTGTTGTTATCGTTATTATTATTATTGCTATTATTATTATTATTAACCATGGTGACGGAAAATCGCAGCACTAGCTGACCGAGAACATATATTGGCAGGAAAATTTCCTGGTGTCTGCAATCATGGAAGAGATGAGAAGATGGCAGCCGCCAGGGAAGTGATAGCTGCCATAAATCTTGCATATATTTTTATCCTGGAATATATTGCAGAGTGGGAATAGTTACGTGGACAGGGGCCAAACACCTAGGGGATGATGACATCCTTGTACAGTGAAGGATCCACATGATGTCACGACCGTCACATGATGTCACAACCTCCACATGATGTCACGACCTCCACAAGACCTCACAAACCAGGGAGGTGTTGCGCTAATTGCTGTAGTTCATAGTTGATTTAATAAGAGATATGACTACATGTTGCTTACCTGGATTGTTATGTGGCTTTTGACAGTTCTGTGCAGAAGATCATTAAAGTGTCAGCTGGTGGTACTGAGGCACAACATTAAAGTGTCAGCTGGTGGTACTGAGGCACAACATTAAAGTGTCAGCTGGTGGTACTGAGGCACAACATTAAAGTGTCAGCTGGTGGTACTGAGGCACAACATTAAAGTGTCAGCAGGTGGTACTGAGACACAACATTAAAGTGTCAGCTGGTGGTACTGAGGCACAACATTAAAGTGTCAGCTGGTGGTACTGAGGCACAACATTAAAGTGTCAGCTGGTGGTACTGAGGCACAACATTAAAGTGTCAGCTGGTGGTACTGAGGCACAACATTAAAGTGTCAGCAGGTGGTACTGAGGCACAACATTAAAAGTGTCAGCAGGTGGTACTGAGGCACAACATTAAAGTGTCAGCTGGTGGTACTGAGGCACAACATTAAAGTGTCAGCAGGTGGTACTGAGACACAACATTAAAGTGTCAGCTGGTGGTACTGAGGCACAACATTAAAGTGTCAGCTGGTGGTAATGAGGCACAACATTAAAGTGTCAGCTGGTGGTAATGAGGCACAACATTAAAGTGTCAGCTGGTGGTACTGAGGCACAACATTAAAGTGTCAGCAGGTGGTAATGAGGCACAACATTAAAGTGTCAGCTGGTGGTACTGAGGCACAACATTAAAGTGTCAGCAGGTGGTAATGAGGCACAACATTAAAGTGTCAGCAGGTGGTACTGAGGCACAACATTAAAGTGTCAGCTGGTGGTACTGAGGCACAACATTAAAGTGTCAGCAGGTGGTAATGAGGCACAACATTAAAGTGTCAGCTGGTGGTACTGAGACACAACATTAAAGTGTCAGCAGGTGGTACTGAGACACAACATTAAAGTGTCAGCAGGTGGTAATGAGGCACAACATTAAAGTGTCAGCAGGTGGTACTGAGGCACAACATTAAAGTGTCAGCTGGTGGTAATGAGGCACAACATTAAAGTGTCAGCTGGTGGTACTCAGGCACAACATTAAAGTGTCAGCTGGTGGTACTGAGGCACAACATTAAAGTGTCAGCAGGTGGCACTGAGGCACAACATTAAAGTGTCAGCAGTTGGTACTGAGGCACAACATTAAAGTGTCAGCTGGTGGTACTGAAGCACAACATTAAAGTGTCAGCTGGTGGTATTGAGGCACAACATTAAAGTGTCAGCACGTGGTACTGAAGCACAACATTAAATTGTCAGCAGGTGGTAATGAGGCACAACAATAAAGTGTCAGCACGTGGTACTGAGGCACAACATTAAAGTGTCAGCTGGTGGTACTGAGGCACGGCATTAAAGTGTCAGCACGTGGTACTGAAGCACAACAATAAAGTGTCAGCAGGTGTTACTGGGGCACAACAATAAAGTGTCAGCACGTGGTACTGGAGCACAACAATAAAGTGTCAGCAGGTGGTACTGAGGCACAACAATAAAGTGTCAGCAGGTGGTACTGAGGCACAACAATAAAGTGTCAGCAGGTGGTACTGAGGCACAACATTAAAGTGTCAGCAGGTGGTACTGAGGCACAACATTAAAGTGTCAGCAGTTGGTACTGAGGCACAACATTCCCTCATGGATCAAGACATGGCTGACTAACACGAGATAAAAAGTTTACCATCAATATAGTGAAATCAGAATTTAAGATGGTCACAGGTGGTATTTCCAACGATCAGTTTTGGCCGCCATGTTGATTATAATCAACATTAATGACTAACGAGGAATAAAGAACGACATCAGTAAATTCCCCGATGACACAAAAATAAACTAAATAACAGATTCAGAGGAGGAGGAAGAGGATACCACTGAACTTGACAAAGGTGGAAGAGGATACCACTGAACTTGACAAAGGTGGAAGAGGATACCACTGAACTTGACAAAGGTGCAAGAGGATACCACTGAACTTGACAAAGGTGCAAGAGGATACCACTGAACTTGACAAAGGTGGAAGAGGATACCACTGAACTTGACAAAGGAGGAAGAGGATACCACTAAACTTGACAAAGAAGGAAGAGGATACCACTGAACTTGACAAAGGTGGAAGAGGATACCACTGAACTTGACAAAGGTGGAAGAGGATACCACTGAACTTGACAAAGGTCTGGACAAGTTAGTGTTGTGACTCGGGAAGTGGAAGATACAGTTTAGTGAGGAAAAATATCTTGATAAAGTCCTTGTTAATAAAGATAGTAATTATACTTACAAGTTCGATGGAGTAAAGTTTGATCGTAGTGAGTGTGAAAAAGACTTGTATGTTATGGTAACCAGAAATCTGGAGCCAATACGAGTAGTGTAGGTTATCACAGGTTCAGGTGGCAGCAACAACTTAATAAAACAAATGTAAATATAATATGTATGAGGTTTAACTAAAAACTTACTAAAGTGTACGTAGACTGTGTGTGTGTGTGTGTGTGTGTGTGTGTGTGTGTGTGTGTGTGTGTGTGTGTGTGTACTCACCTAGTTGAGGTTGCGGGGGTCGAGTCCGAGCTCCTGGCCCCCGCCTCTTCACTGATCGCTACTAGGTCACTCTCCCTGAGCCGTGAGCTTTATCATACCTCTGCTTAAAGCTATGTATGGATCCTGCCTCCACTACATCGCTTCCCAAACTATTCCACTTACTGACTACTCTGTGGCTGAAGAAATACTTCCTAACATCCCTGTGATTCATCTGTGTCTTCAGCTTCCAACTGTGTCCCCTTGTTACTGTGTCCAATCTCTGGAACATCCTGTCTTTGTCCACCTTGTCAATTCCTCTCAGTATTTTGTATGTCGTTATCATGTCCCCCCTATCTCTCCTGTCCTCCAGTGTCGTCAGGTTGATTTCCCTTAACCTCTCCTCGTAGGACATACCTCTTAGCTCTGGGACTAGTCTTGTTGCAAACCTTTGCACTTTCTCTAGTTTCTTCACGTGCTTGGCTAGGTGTGGGTTCCAAACTGGTGCCGCATACTCCAATATGGGCCTAACGTACACGGTGTACAGGGTCCTGAATGATTCCTTATTAAGATGTCGGAATGCTGTTCTGAGGTTTGCTAGGCGCCCATATGCTGCAGCAGTTATTTGGTTGATGTGCGGTTCAGGAGATGTGCCTGGTGTTATACTCACCCCAAGATCTTTTTCCTTGAGTGAGGTTTGTAGTCTCTGACCCCCTAGACTGTACTCCGTCTGCGGCCTTCTTTGCCCTTCCCCAATCTTCATGACTTTGCACTTGGTGGGATTGAACTCCAGGAGCCAATTGCTGGACCAGGTCTGCAGCCTGTCTAGATCCCTTTGTAGTTCTGCCTGGTCTTCGATCGAGTGAATTCTTCTCATCAACTTCACGTCACGTGTGTGTGTGTGTGTGTGTGTGTGTGTGTGTGTGTGTGTGTGTGTGTGTGTGTGTGTGTGTGTGTGTGTGTGTGTGTGTGTGTGTGTGTGTCTGTCTGTGTGTGTCTGTGTGTGTCTGTGTGTGTCTGTGTGTGTCTGTGTGTGTCTGTGTGTGTCTGTGTCTGTCTGTGTCTGTGTCTGTCTGTGTCTGTCTGTGTCTGTCTGTGTCTGTCTGTGTGTGTGTGTGTGTGTGTGCGTGTGTGTACTCACCTAGTTGTGGTTGCAGGCGTCGAGTCACAGCTCCTGGCTCCGCCTCTTCACTGGTCGCTACTATGTACTCTTCCTGCTCTATGAGCTTTATCATACCTCTTCTTAATGCTATGTATGCATCCTGCCTCCACTACATTATTTCCCAGGCTATTCCACTTCCTGACAACTCTGTGACTGAAGAAATACTTCCTAACATCCCTCTGTGTGTGTGTGTTTGCAGAGACAACACAGTGTGAGAGTCTCCTAGTGACCAATCACACACCACGTTACGAGACCAAGGCCAGACCAAGCATTATAAGACCAGAGGCAGACCAATCATAATAAGACCAGAGGCAGACGAATCACAGTAAGACCAGAAGCAGACCAATCATAAGACTAGAGGCAGACCAATCATAATAAGACCAGAGGCAGACCAATCATAATAAGACCAGAGGCAGACCAATCATAATAAGACCAGAGGCAGACGAATCACAGTAAGACCAGAGGCAGACCAATCATAAGACCAGAGGCAGACCAATCATAATAAGACCAGAGGCAGACGAATCACAGTAAGACCAGAGGCAGACCAATCATAAGACCAGAGGCAGACCAATCATAATAAGACCAGAGGCAGACCAATCACAGTAAGGCCAGAGGCAGACCAATCATAATAAGACCAGAGGCAGACCAATCACAGTAAGACCAGAGGCAGACCAATCATAATAAGACCAGAGGCAGACCAATCATAGTCAGACCAGAGGCAGACCAATCACAGTAAGACCAGAGGCAGACCAATCACAGTAAGACCAGAGGCAGACCAATCACAGTAAGACATGAGGCAGACCAATCACAGTAAGACCAGAGGCAGACCAATCACAGTAAGGCCAGAGGCAGACCAATCATAATAAGACCAGAGGCAGACCAATCACAGTAAGACCAGAGGCAGACCAATCACAGTAAGGCCAGAGGCAGACCAATCATAATAAGACCAGAGGCAGACCAATCATAATAAGACCAGAGGCAGACCAATCACAGTAAGGCCAGAGGCAGACCAATCATAATAAGACCAGAGGCAGACCAATCACAGTAAGACCAGAGGCAGACCAATCATAATAAGACCAGAGGCAGACCAATCACAGTAAGACCAGAGGCAGACCAATCACAGTAAGACCAGAGGCAGACCAATCACAGTAAGACCAGAGGCAGACCAATCACAGTAAGACTAGAGGCAGACCAATCACAGTAAGACCAGAGGCAGAGCAATCACAGTAAGACTAGAGGCAGACCAATCACAGTAAGACCAGAGTCAGCCCAATCACAGTAAGACCAGAGGCAGCCCAATCACAGTAAGACCAGAGGCAGCCCAATCACAGTAAGACCAGAGGCAGACCAATCACAGTAAGACCAGAGGCAGACCAATCACAGTAAGACATGAGGCAGACCAATCACAGAAAGATCACAGGCAGACCAATCATAGTCAGACCAGAGGCAGACCAATCACAGTAAGACATGAGGCAGACCAATCACAGTAAGACCAGAGGCAGACCAATCATAGTAAGACCAGAGGCAGACCAATCATTGTAAGACCAGAGGAAGATCAATCATAGTAAGACCGGAGGCAGCCCAATCACAGTAAGACCAGAGACAGACCAATCATGGTAAGACCAGAGGCAGACCAATCATGGTAAGACCAGAGGCAGACCAATCATAGTAAGACCAGAGGCAGACCAATCACAGTAAGACCAGAGGCAGACCAATCACAGTAAGACCAGAGGCAGACCAATCATAGTAAGACCAGAGGCAGACCAATCATAGTAAGACCAGAGGCAGACCAATCACAGTAAGACCAGAGGCAGACCAATCACAGTAAGACCAGAGGCAGACCAATCACGGTAAGACATGAGGCAGACCAATCATAGTAAGACATGAGGCAGACCAATCACAGTAAGACCAGAGGCAGACCAACATCGGCGTCTCAGGAGCTTGAGACTAACAACATCGTTATATCACTGGAGAACTGTCAGAGGAAAGGTGAAAAAAAAGAAGAGCTTCGTCCGGTGTATCTGCGGCTCGTTGGGCACAAATCCAATTTTAGTTTTGAGATGTCAGCAGTGTGGAGTCGACACCCTGACATTTTGTGCCAAACACAATGTTGTTGTGGACAAAGATACAATGTTGTTGTGGACGAAGATACAATGTTGTTGTGGACGAAGATACAATGTTGTTGTGGACGAAGATACAATGTTGTTGTGGACGAAGATACAATGTTGTTGTGGACGAAGATACAATGTTGTTGTGGACGAAGATACAATGTTGTTGTGGACGAAGATACAATGTTGTTGTGGACGAAGATACAATGTTGTTGTGGACGAAGATACAATGTTGTTGTGGACGAAGATACAATGTTGTTGTGGACGAAGATACAATGTTGTTGTGGACGAAGATACAATGTTGTTGTGGACGAAGATACAATGTTGTTGTGGACGAAGATACAGGTGTGCTGAAAGACTGACGTTCTGTCAGTGTTACAACTTTCATACAGCTGTCAGTGTTACAACCTTCATACAGGTGTCAGTGTTACAACCTTCATACAGGTGTCAGTGTTACAACCTTCATACAGGTGTCAGTGTTACAACCTTCATACAGGTGTCAGTGTTACAACCTTCATACAGCTGTCAGTGTTACAACCTTCATACAGCTGACAGTGTTACAACCTTCATACAGCTGACAGTGTTACAACCTTCATACAGTGTCAATGTTACAACCTTCATACAGCTGTCAGTGTTACAACCTTCATACAGCTGTCAGTGTTACAACCTTCATACAGCTGTCAGTGTTACAACCTTCATACAGTGTCAATGTTACAACCTTCATACAGCTGTCAGTGTTACAACCTTCATACAGCTGACAGTGTTACAACCTTCATACAGTGTCAGTGTTACAACCTTCATACAGCTGACAGTGTTACAACCTTCATACAGTGTCAGTGTTACAACCTTCATACAGCTGACAGTGTTACAACCTTCATACAGTGTCAGTGTTACAACCTTCATACAGCTGACAGTGTTACAACCTTCATACAGTGTCAGTGTTACAACCTTCATACAGCTGACAGTGTTACAACCTTCATACAGTGTCAGTGTTACAACCTTCATACAGCTGACAGTGTTACAACCTTCATACAGTGTCAGTGTTACAACCTTCATACAGCTGACAGTGTTACAACCTTCATACAGTGTCAGTGTTACAACCTTCATACAGCTGACAGTGTTACAACCTTCATACAGTGTCAGTGTTACAACCCTCGCACACCTGTCAGTTGGTGACGAGCACCATACAGCGATCTTCACCAAATACAAGACTAAGGGACTGATTACCTTATCTTTTGTATAAAGGACTACATTCTTCACATTATGTCCTGTATTATACTGATAAAGCCACTGGATGGCGAAACGTCTACAAATAAAGATTCTAAGATGCTACCTCCAGGTATGTGTCTAATTCCTCTTCTTGTCGGTATTGTACACCATTCGTGTACAACAAATTTAATAAATATTGTGTCGTACATCGATTCGCCATGTTTAGAAGCCTACAGTCATTTGTTTTTTAATTCCGTGTCAAAGAAAAACGGACAAGTGCAATGAAAGAGAAACTCACGGCTTCAGTGGTCATCCAAAATAACTTTGCTTGGTATCTTTGTAATTTGTGAAAACTGTGTTCTACAAGGTACAGTACTCGCCCCCATCCTGTTCCTCATCTTCATATCTGATATAGACAGGTGTTACGGTTCAAATCTTAATCTTTAGCCAGGTTAGTGCACTCCGTAACAACACACTTCATAGAATGAAAGGATATGGTTCCAAACTTAGAAATGTAAGGCACAAACAATAGTTACTCAGTCTTTTCAAGTTTCTTTTTATTTAAAAGCTTAAATACTTTAGATATTCATAAATATCTATTAAATATCACTGTCAGAAACTTTCCTTCACACAAGAAAACTCTTAAATAGAATGTACATGTCAATATGGTCACTACACTTGATAATGATCAGAGGAATATTACCGCTTCCTCAATAGTAACATTACTTGTGTGTAAGTACATATATTGAGAATTAACACTTTCAGAGTAACTCCCTGGCATAAGGAATATATCACAAAGTTCTAAGCTTGACACTGGTCGTCACATCGTAACCTGAAGATAACAGTATATGATTGTCAGAAGACTTCACAATAAACCACAAGCTGGATCAGGAGTTTCTATAACCCAATTCTCTATCCAAGTGAGAATAAGGCGGAGTACTAGGAGGGTAGCTCCGTCAATGCACACTGAGTCAGCAGAGAGAGTGAACTGCCATATACAGTAAATTCCTTCATGACATCAACTCGTCAAAAGGGGGAGAGGGTAGAGCGGTGCAAACTACCCACCAATGGAGATACCTTGTTATAAACCTTAGCCAGGTGTACCTACCTAACACATTACTCAAGATATATATATATACATCATACCCGGGTATATTCCTAAATCAGATAATATTATAAACTAGTGGAATCTTTAATTTAGCTAATATTAAAGAAACCCAGAGTATAATATTAAGTGGATAATACATATAAATTAATCACATTATGACCTTGGTCATAACAACAGGGATGTAAGCCACAACACTGTATCTTCCTTTGTAAATGACATCCGAATTTGCATGACAGTGTCATCCGTCGAAGGCACTGTAAGATTCAAGGCGGACATCAACTATGTATTTAAATAGGCCGCAGAAAACAATATGAAGTTCAATGAAGAAATTAAAACTATATCGGAGTATAAAACAAATTCCAACCACACAGTAGAGCAAAAAACTAATGTAAAGGACCTGGGAGTGATCATGTCAGAGAATCTCATTTTCAAAAGTCACAACAATGTATTTACCACATCTTCTAGAAAAATAATAGGATGAATAATGAGAACCTTCGAAACCAGGGATGCCAAGCCCATGATGACACTCTTCAGGTCACTTGTTCTATCTAGGCTGGAATATTGCTGCACACTAACAGCACCTTTCAAGGCAGGTGAAATTGCTGACCTAGAAAATGTACAGAGAACCTTCACGGCACGCATAACGGAGATAAAACACCTCAGTTACTGGGAGCGCTTGAGGTTCCTGAACCTGTACTCCCTGGAATGCAGGCGGGAAAGATACATGATTATCGAATCGAATCGAATCGAGGACGACGAGATCTGTCGTAAGATGGGAAGGAAGAAGGATATGGAAGGATGGAAATAACTGGAAAAGGATGGGGAGGAGGGGAAGAGGAGGAATCAAGGCAAGTGGCCCAACCACTTTGGGACATGTGGTACAAAAGTACTGGAGACGTAGATAGAGAGGCTTGAGATGTCATTGCTTGGCTCACTAGGAGAGGATGGCGAAGGCAGCGGTAGGAGCTGGGAGTGTCAGAATGTAGCAAGCAGGATGAGTTGGTTATGGTCTTAAACCGTTTATCAGTGCGGTAAATTGTTTTTGGGAGAGTTGTATCACACTTATGGGAGAGCTGTAGTAGTATTCGTTGGTTTGGAGTTGGTGGAGTATCTGGTTGTAGGTAGGGAATGGTCTTTCTTCGCTTTGGTACGATTCAGTGTTGTCTTGGAGATGTTGGATGAGTTCTAGGCGAGTCATGCTTGCAGGGTACAGCCTCGTAGTGTAGAATATGAGTCCTTTGTGTTTAACCCATGGTGTTCCACGTAATCGACGTGAGTTAAGTAGAGAAGGCGGTGGTGGAGTAGAGGAAGGTGGTGTTGCTTCGTTTTCAACTTCAGTAGACGAATTAGAAGATGTTTCTGGTGGTAAGGCTTCTGATTGGTTGGATTCAATGAGAGGTGGTGGCGGTGGAGGCTTCTCATTGGTCGTTGTTGGATTGACGTCACTAGTTGGTGGTGTTGATGGAACTTCTGCAGAAGAGTTGGCGATTAAGTTTTTGGTGAATTTGAGAATTTCTTCAGAAGGTGGAGATGCTGGAAATGTAAATGAAGGCATGTTATTTAATGCAAATAACTCGTTGATGGTAGAGTTAAATGATCCAGGTACAGCCATGTTTTGCATATGAGCGTATAGTAGACAGTAGTGAATCTTCGTTATGTCACATGTTGGAGGAGTGATGGTGGTGGTGGTGGTGGAGGCGGGCTGAGTAGATGCTTGAAGTAATTTTGTAGTGTCTGCTTGTATTTTTGCAATTGCTGCATACGTTGGAGTGTTGCTAGTAGGTTTTTTCTTTGCTGCATCTTGTGTTTTCTTCATAATATCCTTTCTTGTAGGACATTTTGCTGCCAGTGTATGGTGATCATTACTCTTGCAGTTTAAGCACGCTGGTAGTGTTGGAGCAGCAGCGGTGCAGGAACTGAAGGTGTGTCCCTCACTACCACATGTAGTGCAGAACTTCTTGTCTTTTACTGGACATGCTTTGGTGGTGTGATGGTATGAATAACAGTTCCAGCAATGTTGGATGTAGTGATATCTCTCTGCTTCAATGTAGGTAGGGCTGATGTAGTAGTAGTAGACAGCAAGACCTTCGTTCAGTGCAGTGGCAGCCATGTTCACGTCTGTGAAGGTGACCTTGATCATGGATTGGGATTTTTGTAATGCTGTCAACAGTAGCCCAAGTATTTTGCGTCTCGATGGATGACTTGAGTTCAGCAGGTGTTTGAGACGTCAGAATCTTGTCCAGTTTTTTTAGGAATACTGATTTCCTTGCCTTGAGGGCAGGAGATGACGTAACAGTAAACCCTTGAGTAGTAAGAGTAGTGATGGCTTCTGTAGTGAGTAGCTTCTCTGCTTCAGCATCATCGTGACACACAACAATGAATGCTTCTTTCAGTGACAATATGGTGTTGAATTTTACTTCCAGTGCTCCCTGAACAACAGTTGCAAGAGCAATCTTCGTTGAATCATCAACGGTACCCTTTCTTGGTTTGATCTTTACACGATTTGCGTAGCTCATCGTGTTAGTCAAGGCGATGACAACGCTGGTAAAGGTTCCCCTCCCCAACGGGGATCGTAGGGAGACAGAGTAAGTAAGGAGAGCTGCTATGACCTGCCTGGGCGAGAGTCAAGAGCAGAATCAATTTGTCAATTTGTCACATGATTATATACATCTGGAAAATCCTAGAGGGACTAGTACCAAACTTGCACACGAAAATCACTCACTACAAAAGCAAAAGACTCGGCAGACGATGCAACATCCCCCCAGTGAAAAGCAGGGGTGCCACTATCACGTTAAGAGACAACACAATAAGTGTCAGGGGCCCAAGATTGGTCAACTGCCTCCCAGCATACATAAGGGGGATTACCAATAGACCCCTGGCTGTCTTCAAGAAGGCTCTGGGCAGGCACCTAAAGTCAGTACTTGATCATCCGGGCTGTGGTTCGTACATCGGCTTACGTGAGGACAACAGTAACAGCCTGGTTGATCAGGCCCTGATCCACCACGAGGCCTGGTCACAGACCGGCCCGCCGGGGCGTTGACCCCCGAAACCCTCTCCAGGTAAATTCCAGGTATAGTCCGATGTTAGAGGCGAGCAAATTGACAGTATTTTCCAAAATAGTTATGAGAATTTCTTACTTTTAGCGAGGCGGACGCGAGTGAAATGCTGGAGTGTTGTTGACATATGTAGAGAGAGAGAGAGAGAGAAAGAGAGAGAGAGAGAGAGAGAGAGAGAGAGAGAGAGAGAGACAGAGACAGAGACAGAGAGAGAGAGACAGAGAGTTTGTGCGTGCACTTACCTATTTGCCTATTTGTGGTTGAAGGGGCCGAGTTGCAGCTCCTGGCCCCGCCTCTTCGCTGGTCGCTGCTAGGTCCACTCTCTTCCTGCTCTAAGAGCCTTTTCGTACTTCTGACAACTATGTATGGATCCTGCCTCCACTACTTCACTCTCCAGATTGTTCCACTCGTGACAACTCTAGTGCTGAAAAAACACTTTCTGACATCCCTGTGAGTCTCATCTGAGTTTTCAACTTCCAGCTGTAGCCCCTTGTGTGTACTTGTGTGTTGTTAGTCAATAGTGTTCCATGTCGCACCCCTCCCAAATTCACCACCCTTCTCTCTCACACCCCACTCCCTCTCTCATACACCCCACCCCTCTCTCATACACCACAACCCTCTCTCACACACCCCACCCCCTCTCTCACACACCCCATCCCTCACTCATACACCACAACCCTCTCTTACACACCACACCCCTGTCTCTCACACCCCACTCCTCTCTCACACAACACACCCACCCCTCTCACACACCCTCTTACACAGTACACACCCCACTCATACCCTGTAAGAATTTCGTTATTTCTCACATAACTAAAAACACGACAAAAGACAATATGGCAGAGACTCCGGGTAAGCATTTATCCTGCACTATTTGCCACATAAACCAAGTGAAGAATTATCATGCCTAGACTCTTTCCAGCGGATCTACTCTGCATCCTTTTCAGGAAGCGACCTGTCATAGCTTTCCTGACCGTACAAACCAGTCAGGAGTTCCTCTACATTACTCAAACTTTACTGTCTCTCGGGAATTGAGTAATGTCTGAGAATACAGCTGATTATATTATGTATATTAAAATATTGATTATCTCTTATGGATGTCCTGCCATTATGTACTTCTGGTGATGGGATACCTGGAGATACCTGGAGAGAGTTCCGGGGGTCAACGCCCCCGCGGCCCGGTCTGTGACCAGGCCTCCTTAGGTCAGTGTCCCAGGATGCGACCCACACCAGTCGACTAACACCCAGGTACCCATTTTACTGATGGGGAACATAGACAACAGGTTGAAAGAAACACGTCCAATGTTTCTACTCTGGTGTTGTAGATGTTGAAGGAACCCTGCCTAACACAAGTGACTGTGTTGTAGATGTTGAAGGAACCCTGCATAACACAAGTGACTATGTTGTAGATGTTGAAGGAACCCTGCCTAACACAAGTGACTATGTTGTAGATGTTGAAGGAACCCTGCCTAACACAAGTGACTGTGTTGTAGATGTTGAAGGACCCCTGCCTAACACAAGTGACTATGTTGTAGATGTTGAAGGAACCCTGCCTAACACAAGTGACTATGTTGTAGATGTTGAAGGAACCCTGCCTAACACAAGTGACTATGTTGTAGATGATGAAGGAACCCTGCCTAACACAAGTGACTATGTTGTAGATGTTGAAGGAACCCTGCTAACACACGTGACTATGTTGTAGATGTTGAAGGAACCCTGCCTAACACAAGTGACTATGTTGTAGATGATGAAGGAACCCTGCCTAACACAAGTGACTGTGTTGTAGATGTTGAAGGAACCCTGCCTAACACAAGTGACTGTGTTGTAGATGTTGAAGGAACCCTGCCTAACACAAGTGACTGTGTTGTAGATGTTGAAGGAACCCTGCCTAACACAAGTGACTGTGTTGTAGATGTTGAAGGAACCCTGCCTAACACAAGTGACTATGTTGTAGATGTTGAAGGAACCCTGCCTAACAAGCCTCGCTCGTGATGGTTAGCACAACACCAGCATCAGTCCCCTGACACACCTTACCTAAGTCCTCCTCCACACGGGTGTTGACAAGTGTAACAGGCGACTCCTCATACACACACTCTCTCATCTCAAAGCCTACCTATAACATGGAATTTTTGGAAACGATTGTACATATTTGCAATTATTCACATTCAGTTCGGAAGCGAACAGCTGGGATTCTATTGAGAAATGTTCTGCTTAACTATGGGGCTTTCCACATGTTACGAGTCTCTGAACAATGTATCACGCCGAAATAAAATTATTATTATTATTATTATTATTATTATTATTATTATTATTATTATTACTTAATTTCCCATTCTGTTGATTGCAGTGTTCACATTGCTTAGGGCAAGCCTTTTTTTCTTTTCTTTACGTACGTGTGTTGATAATACCTGGTCATTCATGCTTCAGTATTGAATCACGTGACGTGCCTGGCTAATTACAGCTCATAAACATTCCCACGGACACTTGCAAACATTCACACTGACTGTTGCAAATATTCTCAAGGACAGTTGCAAACATTCCCACGGACAGTTGCAAACATTCACGCTGACAGTTGCAAACATTCACACTGACAGTTGCAAACATTCACTCTGACAGTTGCAAACATTCCCACTGACAGTTGCAAACATTCCCACTGACAGTTGCAAACATTCCCACGGACAGTTGCAAACATTCACTCTGACAATTGCAAACATTCACTCTGACAGTTGCAAACATTCCCACTGACAGTTGCAAACATTCCCACGGACAGTTGCAAACATTCCCACGGACAGTTGCAAACATTCACTCTGACAGTTGCAAACATTCACTCTGACAGTTGCAAACATTCCCACTGACAGTTGCAAACATTCCCACTGACAGTTGCAAACATTCCCACGGACAGTTGCAAACATTCACTCTGACAGTTGCAAACATTCACACTGACAGTTGCAAACATTCACTCTGACAGTTGCAAACATTCCCACTGACAGTTGCAAACATTCCCACTGACAGTTGCAAACATTCACTCTGACAGTTGCAAACATTCCCACTGACAGTTGCAAACATTCCCACTGACAGTTGCAAACATTCCCACTGACAGTTGCAAACATTCCCACGGACAGTTGCAAACATTCACTCTGACAGTTGCAAACATTCCCACTGACAGTTGCAAACATTCACACTGACAGTTGCAAACATTCACTCTGACAGTTGCAAACATTCACACTGACAGTTGCAAACATTCACTCTGACAGTTGCAAACATTCCCACTGACAGTTGCAAACATTCCCACTGACAGTTGCAAACATTCACTCTGACAGTTGCAAACATTCCCACTGACAGTTGCAAACATTCCCACTGACAGTTGCAAACATTCCCACGGACAGTTGCAAACATTCACACTGACAGTTGCAAACATTCACTATGACAGTTGCAAACATTCCCACGGACAGTT
Source organism: Cherax quadricarinatus (assembly GCF_038502225.1). NCBI lineage: Eukaryota > Metazoa > Arthropoda > Malacostraca > Decapoda > Parastacidae > Cherax > Cherax quadricarinatus. Next base: position 3,478,905 of record NC_091321.1, on the reverse strand, counting down.
GCAAACATTCACACTGACAGTTGCAAACATTCCCACGGACAGTTGCAAACATTCCCACGGACAGTTGCAAACATTCACTCTGACAGTTGCAAACATTCACTCTGACAGTTGCAAACATTCCCACTGACAGTTGCAAACATTCCCACTGACAGTTGCAAACATTCCCACTGACAGTTGCAAACATTCACACTGACAGTTGCAAACATTCACACTGACAGTTGCAAACATTCACTATGACAGTTGCAAACATTCCCACGGACAGTTGCAAACATTCACACTGACAGTTGCAAACATTCACTCTGACAGTTGCAAACATTCACACTGACAGTTGCAAACATTCACTATGACAGTTGCAAACATTCACACTGACAGTTGCAAACATTCACTATGACAGTTGCAAACATTCACTATGACAGTTGCAAACATTCACTATGACAGTTGCAAACATTCCCACTGACAGTTGCAAACATTCCCACTGACAGTTGCAAACATTCACACTGACAGTTGCAAACATTCACACTGACAGTTGCAAACATTCACTATGACAGTTGCAAACATTCCCACGGACAGTTGCAAACATTCACACTGACAGTTGCAAACATTCACTATGACAGTTGCAAACATTCACACTGACAGTTGCAAACATTCACTATGACAGTTGCAAACATTCACACTGACAGTTGCAAACATTCCCACTGACAGTTGCAAACATTCCCACTGACAGTTGCAAACATTCACACTGACAGTTGCAAACATTCACACTGACAGTTGCAAACATTCACTATGACAGTTGCAAACATTCCCACGGACAGTTGCAAACATTCACACTGACAGTTGCAAACATTCACTATGACAGTTGCAAACATTCACACTGACAGTTGCAAACATTCACTATGACAGTTGCAAACATTCACACTGACAGTTGCAAACATTCCCACTGACAGTTGCAAACATTCCCACTGACAGTTGCAAACATTCACACTGACAGTTGCAAACATTCACTATGACAGTTGCAAACATTCACACTGACAGTTGCAAACATTCCCACTGACAGTTGCAAACATTCCCACTGACAGTTGCAAACATTCCCACTGACAGTTGCAAACATTCCCACGGACAGTTGCAAACATTCACACTGACAGTTGCAAACATTCCCACTGACAGTTGCAAACATTCCCACTGACAGTTGCAAACATTCACTATGACAGTTGCAAACATTCCCACTGACAGTTGCAAACATTCCCACTGACAGTTGCAAACATTCCCACGGACAGTTGCAAACATTCACACTGACAGTTGCAAACATTCCCACGGACAGTTGCAAACATTCACACTGACAGTTGCAAACATTCACACTGACAGTTGCAAACATTCACTATGACAGTTGCAAACATTCCCACGGACAGTTGCAAACATTCACACTGACAGTTGCAAACATTCACACTGACAGTTGCAAACATTCACTATGACAGTTGCAAACATTCACACTGACAGTTGCAAACATTCCCACGGACAGTTGCAAACATTCCCACTGACAGTTGCAAACATTCCCACGGACAGTTGCAAACATTCACACTGACAGTTGCAAACATTCCCACGGACAGTTGCAAACATTCACACTGACAGATGCAAACATTCCCACGGACAGTTGCAAACATTCACACTGACAGTTGCAAACATTCCCACGGACAGTTGCAAACATTCCCACGGACAGTTGCAAACATTCACACTGACAGTTGCAAACATTCCCACGGACAGTTGCAAACATTCACACTGACAGTTGCAAACATTCACTATGACAGTTGCAAACATTCACACTGACAGTTGCAAACATTCACACTGACAGTTGCAAACATTCACACTGACAGTTGCAAACATTCACACTGACAGTTGCAAACATTCACTATGACAGTTGCAAACATTCACACTGACAGTTGCAAACATTCACTATGACAGTTGCAAACATTCACACTGACAGTTGCAAACATTCACTATGACAGTTGCAAACATTCACACTGACAGTTGCAAACATTCACACTGACAGTTGCAAACATTCACTCTGACAGTTGCAAACATTCACACTGACAGTTGCAAACATTCACACTGACAGTTGCAAACATTCACTCTGACAGTTGCAAACATTCACACTGACAGTTGCAAACATTCACACTGACAGTTGCAAACATTCACTCTGACAGTTGCAAACATTCACACTGACAGTTGCAAACATTCACTATGACAGTTGCAAACATTCACACTGACAGTTGCAAACATTCACTATGACAGTTGCAAACATTCACACTGACAGTTGCAAACATTCACTCTGACAGTTGCAAACATTCACACTGACAGTTGCAAACATTCACTATGACAGTTGCAAACATTCCCACGGACAGTTGCAAACATTCACACTGACAGTTGCAAACATTCACTATGACAGTTGCAAACATTCACACTGACAGTTGCAAACATTCACTATGACAGTTGCAAACATTCACACTGACAGTTGCAAACATTCACTCTGACAGTTGCAAACATTCCCACTGACAGTTGCAAACATTCACTATGACAGTTGCAAACATTCACACTGACAGTTGCAAACATTCACTCTGACAGTTGCAAACATTCCCACTGACAGTTGCAAACATTCCCACTGACAGTTGCAAACATTCCCACTGACAGTTGCAAACATTCCCACTGACAGTTGCAAACATTCCCACTGACAGTTGCAAACATTCCCACTGACAGTTGCAAACATTCCCACTGACAGTTGCAAACATTCCCACTGACAGTTGCAAACATTCCCACTGACAGTTGCAAACATTCCCACTGACAGTTTCAAACATTCACACTGACAGTTGCAAACATTCCCACTGACAGTTGCAAACATTCCCACTGACAGTTGCAAACATTCCCACTGACAGTTGCAAACATTCCCACGGACAGTTGCAAACATTCCCACTGACAGTTTCAAACATTCACACTGACAGTTGCAAACATTCACTCTGACAGTTGCAAACATTCCCACGGACAGTTTCAAACATTCACACTGACAGTTGCAAACATTCCCACTGACAGTTGCAAACATTCCCACGGACAGTTGCAAACATTCCCACGGACAGTTGCAAACATTCCCACGGACAGTTGCAAACATTCACACTGACAGTTGCAAACATTCCCACGGACAGTTGCAAACATTCCCACGGACAGTTGAAAACATTCCCACGGACAGTTGCAAACATTCACACTGACAGTTGCAAACATTCCCACGGACAGTTGCAAACATTCCCACGGACAGTTTCAAACATTCCCACGGACAGTTGCAAACATTCACACTGACAGTTGCAAACATTCCCACGGACAGTTGCAAACATTCCCACGGACAGTTTCAAACATTCCCACGGACAGTTGCAAACATTCACACTGACAGTTGCAAACATTCCCACGGACAGTTGCAAACATTCCCACGGACAGTTTCAAACATTCCCACGGACAGTTGCAAACATTCACTCTGACAGTTGCAAACATTCACACTGACAGTTTCAAACATTCCCACGGACAGTTGCAAACATTCCCACGGACAGTTTCAAACATTCCCACGGACAGTTGCAAACATTCACACTGACAGTTGCAAACATTCCCACGGACAGTTGCAAACATTCCCACGGACAGTTTCAAACATTCCCACGGACAGTTGCAAACATTCACTCTGACAGTTGCAAACATTCCCACGGACAGTTTCAAACATTCCCACGGACAGTTGCAAACATTCACACTGACAGTTGCAAACATTCCCACGGACAGTTGCAAACATTCACTCTGACAGTTGCAAACATTCCCACGGACAGTTGCAAACATTCACACTGACAGTTGCAAACATTCCCACGGACAGTTGCAAACATTCCCACGGACAGTTTCAAACATTCCCACGGACAGTTGCAAACATTCACTCTGACAGTTGCAAACATTCACTCTGACAGTTGCAAACATTCACTCTGACAGTTGCAAACATTCACTCTGACAGTTGCAAACATTCCCACGGACAGTTGCAAACATTCACACTGACAGTTGCAAACATTCCCACGGACAGTTGCAAACATTCCCACGGACAGTTTCAAACATTCCCACGGACAGTTGCAAACATTCACTCTGACAGTTGCAAACATTCACTCTGACAGTTGCAAACATTCACACTGACAGTTGCAAACATTCCCACGGACAGTTTCAAACATTCACACGGACAGTTGAAAACATTCACACTGACAGTTGAAAATATTCCCACGGACAGTTGCAAACATTCCCACGGACAGGTACAAACATTCCCACGGACAGTTGCAAACAATCCCACGGACAGGTACAAACATTCACCCACACTAGAAATGGATTCTCGTTGTCATACTTGTAAAATTAAATTTGTGACATAATTTGATAATTCACTCGCTACAGTGCGAGTGCTACTCTGCGATAATTACGTATTGACTACAAAAGTTTTCTTTTTTTTGGTTAAATATATTTTATTAACTTACGTTAGAGCAAGATACACTAGGTTGTGCTAGGCTGGGTTACATTACGTTAGTCTGGTGTTGCTAGGCTGGGTTACATTACGTTAGTCTGGCTTTGCTAGGCTGGGTTACATTACGTTAGTCTGGTGTTGCTAGGCTGGGTTACATTATGTTAGTCTGGTGTTGCTAGGCTGGGTTACATTACGTTAGTCTGGCTTTGCTAGGCTGGGTTACATTACGTTAGTCTGGTGTTGCTAGGCTGGGTTACATTACGTTAGTCTGGCTTTGCTAGGCTGGGTTACATTACGTTAGTCTGACTTTGCAAGGCTGGGTTACATTACGTTAGTCTGACTTTGCAAGGCTGGGTTACATTACGTTAGTCTGACTTTGCAAGGCTGGGTTACATTACGTTAGTCTGGCTTTGCTAGGCTGGGTTACATTACGTTAGTCTGGCTTTGCTAGGCTGGGTTACACTACGTTAGTCTGACTTTGCAAGGCTGGGTTACATTACGTTAGTCTGGCTTTGCAAGGCTGGGTTACATTACGTTAGTCTGGCTTTGCAAGGCTGGGTTACATTACGTTAGTCTGGTTTTGCTAGGCTGGGTTACATTACGTTAGTCTGGCTTTGCAAGGCTGGGTTACATTACGTTAGTCTGGCTTTGCAAGGCTGGGTTACATTACGTTAGTCTGGCTTTGCAAGGCTGGGTTACATTACGTTAGTCTGGCTTTGCAAGGCTGGGTTACATTACGTTAGTCTGGCTTTGCAAGGCTGGGTTACATTACGTTAGTCTGGCTTTGCAAGGCTGGGTTACATTACGTTAGTCTGGTGTTGCTAGGCTGGGTTACACTACGTTAGTCTGGCTTTGCAAGGCTGGGTTACATTACGTTAGTCTGGCTTTGCAAGGCTGGGTTACATTACGTTAGTCTGGTGTTGCTAGGCTGGGTTACACTACGTTAGTCTGGCTTTGCAAGGCTGGGTTACATTACGTTAGTCTGGCTTTGCAAGGCTGGGTTACATTACGTTAGTCTGGTGTTGCTAGGCTGGGTTACACTACGTTAGTCTGGCTTTGCAAGGCTGGGTTACATTACGTTAGTCTGGCTTTGCAAGGCTGGGTTACATTACGTTAGTCTGGTGTTGCTAGGCTGGGTTACACTACGTTAGTCTGGCTTTGCAAGGCTGGGTTATATTACGTTAGTCTGGCTTTGCAAGACTGGGTTACATTACGTTAGTCTGGCTTTGCAAGACTGGGTTACATTACGTTAGTCTGGCTTTGCAAGGCTGGGTTACATTACGTTAGTCTGGCTTTGCAAGGCTGGGTTACATTACGTTAGTCTGACTTTGCAAGGCTGGGTTACATTACGTCAGTCAGGTGTTGCTAGGCTGGGTTACATTACGTTAGTCTGGCTTTGCAAGGCTGGGTTACACTACGTTAGTCTGACTTTGCAAGGCTGGGTTACATTACGTTAGTCTGGCTTTGCTAGGCTGGGTTACATTACGTTAGTCTGACTTTGCAAGGCTGGGTTACACTACGTTAGTCTGACTTTGCTAGGCTGGGTTACACTACGTTAGTCTGACTTTGCAAGGCTGGGTTACATTACGTCAGTCAGGTGTTGCTAGGCTGGGTTACATTACGTTAGTCTGGCTTTGCAAGGCTGGGTTACACTACGTTAGTCTGACTTTGCAAGGCTGGGTTACACTACGTTAGTCTGGCTTTGCAAGGCTGGGTTACATTACGTTAGTCTGGCTTTGCAAGGCTGGGTTACACTACGTTAGTCTGACTTTGCAAGGCTGGGTTACATTACGTTAGTCTGGCTTTGCTAGGCTGGGTTACACTACGTTAGTCTGACTTTTAACATTCCCAACAGAACATTACCTCAGTTACGACTTAAGTCAATTAGTTATTTTAACTTCTAAGGTTTAAATAACAATATATCACAAGATCCCCAGTGGAAATAAGTTATTTTGTCTGACTTTTACGAACGTGTTGTTATCTTGCTGGGTAATTTACACATATGTTACTATTATGCGATACAAAATAAAAAAAAAACGCGGAAGGGAGTTGAGTGATAGCTCTAGGCCTTTTGTGTCGCAATCTACATATCAGAAGCTTGCATTGTTTCAGAAAAAGGGAGGAATTGCAGCAAATACGTTGAGAGGAGACGTATTCCAGCAACTACGCATCCTCTGACCGTATTTACTTGGAATTCCTACCTTTTACTGCAATGTTGCAAGCTCCTGATGATGTGTTGACTCCAACACGAGAGGCCTAGAGCCATCATTCAACTCTACCCGTGGTTGCTTTTGTAATATGTTACTATGTATGATAATTTATGTAACTGTATTTATACGTTACTGTACCTAAATAAACTTACCAACTTATAAGTGAATATTTATATTAATTAAATTAACACTAAACTCAGACCAGGTGATAAAATAAATAATTACCTATTTTATTATTATTATTATTATTTTTATTATTATTATTATTATTATTATTATTATTATTATCATTATTATTATTATTATTATTATTATTATCATTATTATTATTATTATTATTATTATTATTATTATTATTATTATTATCATCATTATTATTATTATTATTATTATTATTATTATCATTATTATCATTATTATCATTATTATTATTATTATTATTATTATTATTATCATTATTATCATTATTATTATTATTATTATTATTATCATTATTATCATTATTATTATTATTATTATTATTATTATTATTATTATTATTATTATTATTATTATTATTATTATTATAAGAACAATGATGTGTATATAAGTGTAGCCACGAGTGTAAGTGTTATGTAGGAAGCAGTGTTGGTATACCAGCCGGGGGGGAACAAAGCAGTGTTGGTATACCAGCCGGGGGGGAACAAAGCAGTGTTGGTATACCAGCCGGGGGGGAACAAAGCAGTGTTGGTATACCAGCCGGGGGGAACAAAGCAGTGTTGGTATACCAGCCGGGGGGAACAAAGCAGTGTTGGTATACCAGCCGGGGGGAACAAAGCAGTGTTGGTATACCAGCCGGGGGGAACAAAGCAGTGTTGGTATACCAGCCGGGGGGAACAAAGCAGTGTTGGTATACCAGCCGGGGGGAACAAAGCAGTGTTGGTATACCAGCCGGGGGGAACAAAGCAGTGTTGGTATACCAGCCGGGGGGAACAAAGCAGTGTTGGTATACCAGCCGGGGTGAATAAAGCAGTGTTGGTATACCAGCCGGGGGGAACAAAGCAGTGTTGGTATACCAGCCGGGGGGAACAAAGCAGTGTTGGTATACCAGCCGGGGGGAACAAAGCAGTGTTGGTATACCAGCCGGGGGGAACAAAGCAGTGTTGGTATACCAGCCGGGGGGAACAAAGCAGTGTTGGTATACCAGCCGGGGGGAACAAAGCAGTGTTGGTATACCAGCCGGGGGGAACAAAGCAGTGTTGGTATACCAGCCGGGGGGAACAAAGCAGTGTTGGTATACCAGCCGAGGGGAACAAAGCAGTGTTGGTATACCAGCCGGGGGGAACAAAGCAGTGTTGGTATACCAGCCGGGGGGAACAAAGCAGTGTTGGTATACCAGCCGGGGGGAACAAAGCAGTGTTGGTATACCAGCCGGGGGGAACAAAGCAGTGTTGGTATACCAGCCGGGGTGAATAAAGCAGTGTTGGTATACCAGCCGGGGGAACAAAGCAGTGTTGGTATACCAGCAGGGGGGAACAAAGCAGTGTTGGTATACCAGCAGGGGGGAACAAAGCAGTGTTGGTATACCAGCCGGGGTGAATAAAGCAGTGTTGGTATACCAGCCGGGGGGAACAAAGCAGTGTTGGTATACCAGCCGGGGGGAACAAAGCAGTGTTGGTATACCAGCCGGGGGGAACAAAGCAGTGTTGGTATACCAGCAGGGGGGAACAAAGCAGTGTTGGTATACCAGCAGGGGGGAACAAAGCAGTGTTGGTATACCAGCCGGGGGGAACAAAGCAGTGTTGGTATACCAGCCGGGGGGAACAAAGCAGTGTTGGTATACCAGCCGGGGGGAACAAAGCAGTGTTGGTATACCAGCCGGGGGAACAAAACAGTGTTGGTATACCAGCCGGGGGAACAAAACAGTGTTGGTATACCAGCCGGGGGAACAAAACAGTGTTGGTATACCAGCCGGGGGGAACAAAGCAGTGTTGGTATACCAGCCGGGGGGAACAAAACAGTGTTGGTATACCAGCCGGGGGGAACAAAGCAGTGTTGGTATACCAGCAGGGGGGAACAAAGCAGTGTTGGTATACCAGCAGGGGGGAACAAAGCAGTGTTGGTATACCAGCCGGGGGGAACAAAGCAGTGTTGGTATACCAGCCGGGGGGAACAAAGCAGTGTTGGTATACCAGCCGGGGGGAACAAAGCAGTGTTGGTATACCAGCCGGGGGAACAAAACAGTGTTGGTATACCAGCCGGGGGAACAAAACAGTGTTGGTATACCAGCCGGGGGGAACAAAACAGTGTTGGTATACCAGCCGGGGGGAACAAAGCAGTGTTGGTATACCAGCCGGGGGGAACAAAACAGTGTTGGTATACCAGCCGGGGGGAACAAAGCAGTGTTGGTATACCAGCAGGGGGGAACAAAGCAGTGTTGGTATACCAGCAGGGGGGAACAAAGCAGTGTTGGTATACCAGCCGGGGGGAACAAAGCAGTGTTGGTATACCAGCCGGGGGGAACAAAGCAGTGTTGGTATACCAGCCGGGGGGAACAAAGCAGTGTTGGTATACCAGCCGGGGGAACAAAACAGTGTTGGTATACCAGCCGGGGGAACAAAACAGTGTTGGTATACCAGCCGGGGGAACAAAACAGTGTTGGTATACCAGCCGGGGGAACAAAACAGTGTTGGTATACCAGCCGGGGGAACAAAACAGTGTTGGTATACCAGCCGGGGGAACAAAACAGTGTTGGTATACCAGCCGGGGGAACAAAACAGTGTTGGTATACCAGCCGGGGGAACAAAACAGTGTTGGTATACCAGCCGGGGGAACAAAACAGTGTTGGTATACCAGCCGGGGGAACAAAACAGTGTTGGTATACCAGCCGGGGGGAACAAAACAGTGTTGGTATACCAGCCGGGGAGGAACAAAGGTATCCAAGAATTCTCAGAGAGAACATTGTCATAATATCTCCTGATCATTGGTACCGGAGGTAATAATCACAGTCTTAGTTAACCATCATAATTATCCTGGTGTCACTGACTATATGACTCTCCATCTGCTGGTAGTTATTAACCTCCTCTGCTTTGCTGCCTCCGTATACCAAACTTCGTTTAATTTACTTTGTTGAAGATGGTATAAAATACCGTCAAGTTGATAATTAAGACACATAACTGTTATACATGTGTCTTAATTATTATTGATGCAGCGTAAATCTTACGACACCGACACCTGGTTAAAACAAATAAATCCTGGGGAAGTATACAGGAATACGTTAAGACTTATACACGACTTGACGGGGATGAAGTATGGGGGAAGAGATTGCGAACTATGTTCACGACGTGGAAAATGCTCCTTGGTATGGAAAAGATGGGCAGAAATAGGCTGTTCATCAGAGATAAAGCAAGACACAAACAACCTGGCTGGTAAATGTCACTCTGGCCACCCAGAAACTGAATGGAGTGGGTAATGACGTAGTTGAAGTGGATTCTGTACAGAGGTTCACGGATAGGTATGAAAGGGATATATGATGTTAGTTGTGAGTAAAGAGGCGGGACCCAGAGATAGAGATCAGGCCCTACCAAGTCAAATAGGTAATACAACCAAATATTTTCAGATACATACATACATACATATATATATATATATATATATATATATATATATATATATATATATATATATATATATATATATATATATATATATATATACATATATATATATATATATATATATATATATATATATATATATATATATATATATATATATATATATATATATATATATATATATATATATATATATATATATATATATATATATATATATATATATATATATATATATATATATATATATATATATATATATATATATATATATATATATATATATATATATATATATATATATATATATATATATATATATATATATATATAAACACGACTCACACAGGAGATACGAGTCGACCCCGGCACACACAAATTAGTGATTACACACGCACACACACATATATACACACGCAATCACACATACACAAGCGAACGAGATGAAAATTAGACACATGTGGAGTACTTTTATTGTAGACGATCCTCCAGCCAGTGGCTTTTTCAATACAAATTCAAGGACATATACTTGGACGACATCAGAACTATATACAGAAGATGAGGTAATCAGTCCCTCAGTATTGTAGTTGGTGAAGATTGCTTTGGTGGTGAAGAGTCTGCATGACTAAGGTGATCTTCACCAACTCCAAGACTGAGGGACTGATTACTTAATCTTCTGTATATAGTTCTGCTGTCTTCCAGTTATGTCCTTAAATTTGTATTGATAAAGCCACTGGTTGGCGAAACGTCTACAATGAAGATACCCAGATGTTGCACATGTGTCTAATTTGTAAGAAGGCTTTCGAAGCAGTTCCACACAAGAGATTAGTGCAAAAGCTAGAAGATGAGGCAGGTATAACAGGAAAGGCACTGTAACCAAGAGAATACCGGACGGGAAGGCAACAGCGAGTGATGGTACGTGACGAGGTGTGAGAGTGGGCGTCTGTGACCTACTGGGATCGGTGCCGTTTCTGGTATATGTGAATGACATGACGGAAGGGATAGATTCAGGAGTGCCCCTGTTTGGAGACGATGTCAAGCTAATGAGGAGAATTCAGTCGGATGAGGATCAGGGATCTGAACAGACTGAAAGCCTGGTCCAGAAACTGGCTCCTGGAGTTTAACCGCACCATATGCAAAGTCTTGAAGATGGGAAAGGCAAAGAAGATCGCAGACAGAATACAGGTTAGGGGGCTAAAGACTGCAAACTTCACCCAAGGAAAAGGATCTTGGGGTGAGTATAATACCGAGCACGTCTCCTGAGGTTCACATCAGCCAAATAACTGCTGCAGCATATGGGCGCCTGGCAAACCTAAGAATAGCGTTTCGACACCTCAGTAAGGAATCATTTAAGACTCTGTACACCGTGTGCGTTAGTCCTATATTGGAGTATGCAACACCAGTAGGGAATCCACACCTGGTCAAACACGTCAAGAAATTAGAGAAAGTGCAAAGGCTTGCAACAAGGCTAGTCCCGGAGCTAAGGGGTATGTCCTACTAGGAGAGGTTAAGAAAAATCGACCTGAGGACACTGGAGGACAGGAGGGATAGAGGACGATATGATAAAGACTTAAAAAACACCTAGAGAAATTGACAAGGTGCTTAGGGACAGGATGTTTCAGAGATTGGACAGCAACAAGAGGAAGTTGAAGACTCAGATGAGTCACAGGGATGTTAGGAAGTATTTCTTCAGTCATAGAGTTACAAAAAAGTGGAACAGTCTGGAGAGTGATGTAACGGAGCCAGGATCTATACATAGCTTTAAGAAGAGGTATGATAAAGCTTACGGAGCAGAGAGTTGACCTAGTGGCGACCAATGAAGAGGCGGGGCCAGGAGCTATGACTCGACCTCTGCAACCACAATTAGGTGAGGTGAGTACACACACACCCAAGTGACCGGGAACAGCTGTAATTCTGTTGTAATTACCACACCCAAACATTTAGTTCAATATTTTTCCACAACGAGACCAGTTTAATGACTCGCAGAGAATTGAGTAGAAATAATGCTCCAATAGTATGTACCACACTGCACTATATATATATATATATATATATATATATATATATATATATATATATATATATATATATATATATATATATATATATATATATATATATATATATATATATATATATATATATATATATATATATATATACAGTGTGTGTGTGTGTGTGTGTGTGTGTGTGTGTGTGTGTGTGTGTGTGTGTGTGTGTGTGTGTGTGTGTGTGTGTGTGTGAGACAATAGGATACTTTTACCAGCTTTACTTGTACCTACGACGCTACTGTCCCCTCCTACACCTCCACCTCACGCACTGAGTGACGAACTACAGGGTAGAGTATTTAACCCCTGTATCTCACTTTAGACTTTATCCACTAATGCATATCTGTGTGCTGGGGTTTCTTCCAAATAATTTTTAAATCCTCGTAATCTCACGATGTGACTCGTTTGTTTCTTGACTATGAATATGAACCCAGGAGTTCTTCCCTGGCAACATTGCTGATCAGAAGTCTACCAATATAAAAACACGAGGTACTAGAATACAGTAAATATGATTTGCCATTATCATGTAGTTGACGGTGTGTTGTGACGTGGTAGGACGTGTTGTGACGTGGTAGGACGTGTTGTGATGTAGTAGGACGTGTTGTGACGTGGTAAAACGTGTTATGACGTGTCAAAACAAGAGACACAATCAGTAAGACAAACTTTTATTACGACAACGTTTTCCTCTGTAGAGCTTTGCGAAGACAATTTATAAAGCTCAAAATAGAGCGAATCGTTGTCACCATGAAAGCTTATTAAAAAATATTGAGCTTCACACAGGTTAAATATAGCTTGATCACAAGCAGTTGCGTGATAAATTAATTAGCACAATATAAAAACAGTCGGAGTCCCCTCAAGATGAGATATATAATATTCTAATCCAAAACATCATTCATTCGATTTTTTTTATATTCATTGTAATTTGTTATCCGAATACATTACAATGTGACAGCACATGATGTGCTTGTGTCAGTGTGTACCTGCAGTATACATCATTATGAGGTCTATTATTCAACCTTACATACAATGACACATTGCTACATATGTGAGGACGGGTTTCAAACCATCCTCACATAAATCTGAACGTAGCACCCTCCCAAATGGTGCCATCATTTGAAGACAAGGATTCAGCCATCGGGTACAGGGATATACATCCTGCTACGAGACTCAACATCCTGCAAGGACCTCCTCTCGGTTCCACTACAAGAGAATGGCCTAGAGTGACCTGAAAATGGATGGCAGAGAATACGAGATGCCAGCGAGGTGCCTCACCTCCGCCAGACTCACCTGCTGCCCCAGGTGTGTACCCTCCAGCAGCAAGACAACTAATTGAATGACAGTTGCTCGTGTAGTCGACACTCTGGAGAGCACTCAACCCTTCCGTCGGACACTGCCAATAACATCAGCTCTGCTACAGTTACACATTGTTGAACAGATGTGGACACAGCAGTATAGGTAGCACTGCTTGGTGTTGTACAGCTATCGTCAAATGTATGAGGAAGGGCCAGGAGTTATGAACCGATCCCTGCAAGTGTACTGAGATACTCTCACAGCCTGATCAACCAACCAAGTATTCCACGAAGACCACAAACTATCGCTGAGAGTCACAGTCTCAATACTAAATCAACGAACCTTCCATAAGTTGTTAACTTAAAGAGTTCCTATTGCTGAAACCCCAACCTTACCTGGTGTTAACCACACCATGCACCCTCACACACCACCACACCATGCACCCTCACACACCACCACACCATGCACCCTCACACACCACCACACCATGCACCCTCACACACCACCACACCATGCACCCTCACACACCACCACACCATGCACCCTCACACATCACCACACCATGCACCCTCACACACCACCACACCATGCACCCTCACACACCACCACACCATGCTAACTCTAGAACAACATGGCCGACATAGTCATACTTGAAGAAGACCAGACGGAATTATTGCAACTTAAGAAGCGGGAATTAATATGAAGGAAAGAATTACTGAAGAAGTCTTGCCTCTCTCTCTCTCACTCTCTCTCTTACACACACATGCACATACACACATACATACACATACACATGAACATACACACACACACACATAACAGGCCTAGTGTCTAATCGACATGTGTCTAGAACAAAATGGTAACTAACATGTCACACGTCAGGAACCATGCATGGTCGAGTGACAACTACACTACTCTGTGAATATAGGTGATTTATGTATTACCTAATTTTACTGCAGAGGTCATTAATATCACAATGATGAACTACTCACAGTCACAACAATAGCTCTATGGTTATCGTGTAGAATCTGTAGATCATTATTTACAAGTTCTTGATAGGCTAACATGTGGGTACCCACCACCGTGTTTCAGTGTTGGTAGCCTATCATCCACCTACTCAATTTTGTTAATACGAAGCCACCGTTTACCAAGACCTGTCAAGAACTACATATGTTACTAAATATATTAACACAGATCCCAGGAATTATTTTTTTGACTCCTAAACTTAACTGTTAATTTTCTAATTTAATGAAGGTATGGAGGTGACGGGGCGGAGGAGGTCCTCACAAGCAACTACTGCAACACAAATATACAACACGAGGATTTAGTAGACTCCAGGGTCAGTGTGGAGGACATCCTGGGGCAGAGCAACAGATCATGGTTGCTTGTCTATAGCACACTCTCTGTGCCATGTCTGGTGTGGTGACTTGACTCAAGAAATCGTAATGACACGACGGGCTGGAGTTTTGAGACTCTATGACCGCGGGTTCAATCCCAGCCGGGGGTATGGTCTGGTGTGGTATTACACCCAGCTTGTGTGATGGTGGGTCACACTACCTGCCTAGTGGAGTCTCAGTTACAGTACTGGGAGTACTGACCTCTCGTCAGTGCCACCCACTGCTGCACTTTCAATAAATGTCAACACTTTTGCAGGTCGCTTATTGCATTAAATTCGTAGTTATTCTTTCTTTCCGGTATCCATGCTCTTCAAGAAGGTAAGATAAAAGTAATACCAGGTATCATCTTTACAGACCAGTCCTGATTTGTAAAAAAATATAAATAATTGTGAATTTTCAAGTGCACTATTCCTTCCTCACACATAGTAACAAAGAGAATTGAGTTTTCAGAGTTACAAAAACATGACAATATTGTGTATGAGGACATTTATGAGTCTCAAGTGCTATGGGGTATGTGGTACTTTTTTTTTAAATATTATTTTTTAAAGTGATGGCGTGTGTTACACGAAAGCGATATCATTAAGTATAGACATCACCAGAGAACACTAGAAGGTCTCCCACTCTAACATTCAGTCTGTTTCTGCGTTTTTGTAACAAGTCTAAAGTAGTCTGGTTCAGTAATCCTTTAAAATTATGATAAATTTTAATAGTACTTTAGGATTGCAACTGATAGGATACTAACTAAAATAAAAATTGAGAATTTTATTAACAAAGTTGTCTAGGTTACCTGGAGGTTATTCCGGGGATCAAGGCCCCCGCGGCCCGGTCCATGACCAGGCCTCCCGATGGATCAGGGCCTGATCAACTAGGCTGTTACTGCTGGCCGCACGCAGTCCAACGTACGAGCCACAGCCCAGCTGATCCGGCACTGACTTTAGGTATCTGTCCAGCTCTCTCTTGAAGGCAGCCAGGGGTTTATTGGCAATTCCCCTAATGCTTGATGGGAGGCTGTTGAACAGTCTTGGGCCCCGGACACTTATGGTGTTTTCCCTTAGTGTACCAATGGCGCCCCTACTTTTTATTGGCGGCATTTTGCATCGCCTGCCCAGTCTTTTACTTTCGTAGGGAGTGATTTCTGTGTGCAGATTTGGGACCATTCCTTCCAGGATTTTCCAAGTGTAGATTATGATATATCTCTCCCTCCTGCGTTCCAACGAGTACAAGTCAAGTGCTTCCAAGCGTTCCCAGTAGTTAAGGTGCTTGACAGAACTTATACGTGCAGTAAAGGATCTCTGTACACTCTCTAGATCTGCGATTTCACCTGCTTTGTATGGAGATGTTAATGTACAGCAGTATTCCAGCCTAGAGAGAACAAGTGATTTGAAAAGGATCGTCATGGGCTTGGCATCTCTCGTTTAGGTGGAAATGTTACGTAGATAAATTCAAAGTAAATAAATTTGATATAATTTAGGATATAAGTTCCTACACATCTCTCGTAGTAATATAGTGCTGAAGGCTCCTGTCATATCATTATGACTCTTAAGTACCGTCTGGTACGTTATCATCAGTTATAAAAATACTAGTATATACAAGTGTGTGTGAATGTATGTGCTCAAAGTTGTTCGTTGTGTCTCAATAAGAGTCGACTTGACTTAAACACTGACTGACTAAACATCCTCAAATAATATATCTTTTTCATCAGCAAGACAATCCAAACAGCTTGCTTGAACAACAAGACGAATCATTCGCCAACAGCAATAACCAGCAGCAGCACAGCGTCAGGAACAAGGAGACACAATA
This sequence comes from Cherax quadricarinatus, assembly GCF_038502225.1. NCBI lineage: Eukaryota > Metazoa > Arthropoda > Malacostraca > Decapoda > Parastacidae > Cherax > Cherax quadricarinatus. Next base: position 3,462,051 of record NC_091321.1, on the reverse strand, counting down.
ACACCCCTAACTGGGGACCATCAGCAGATCCTCCATAAGCCATAAAACTTCCTTAATATTGAATCAAAGTTCAGCATAACTAAATCCCCGACTACGACAGTGCATAGATGCCAGACAAAATACGTCAGAAGCTGTAGCTCAGGACCTAGATTGACTCAGTCAGTACGACACAACCTCAGTAAAACGTCAAAAATCACTAAGTCTGAACTGTGCTGTGTGAACAGAGTTACACAGAGTTACAAGAAGTATGTTTCGACTCACCACCGAAATCATACTCTACCAAAACATAGTCTAAATAACGAACAAACAACCAGAGACGAGAGAGATCTCTGGAGAGATGGAGAGAGAGGTGCTGGTCGAACAATGACCAGCTGAGGAGAGAGCGAGCAAGGGAGGACAGTCTCCAAACTCAGGTGTGATCATGTGAATCTCCTGTGGTACTCCAGCACGGACCTGGCAGGTAAACAAGAGAGGTAATAGTTAGCTAAGCAGTTTACCAGTGTGGACAGCCAACCACAACTCTGGAACAGTGAGCACAGTGAGGTGTAAATGTTACATCCTATCTAATGGCATAGCTAAGTCAATTAATAATATAAAACCAAATAATAAAGAAAATATCAGTAATATAAAATTATATGAAAGACAATATACATCAAATATACATTATATACATTGGGCCCCATTCAGGAGGCGCAATAAACGAGTAAGCCAGTGGAAGGCCTCGGTCAGATGACCAAAAGCTCCAGCTGCAGGTCATCATATGACTAAGACCCGCGTCAGGAAATACTTGTCCTGTTTCCTGGCGAATCTTACCTAACCTACTATGTTAGTTAGCCAGGTATATAAGAGAATGTTTAGGATTTAGTAACTCCGACCCCTCCAGGGCTATCTATTATATGTGGGGTGAGGCACGAGACTCGTAGAGAGGGGCCCTGTGGGGTGAGGCACGAGACTCGTAGAGAGGGGCCCTGTGGGGTGAGGCACGAGACTCGTAGAGAGGGGCCCTGTGGGGTGAGGCACGAGACTCGTAGAGAGGGGCCCTGTGGGGTGAGGCACGAGACTCGTAGAGAGGGGCCCTGTGGGGTGAGGCACGAGACTCGTAGAGAGGGGCCCTATTTAATAGCTGACACTAATTACGACATATCTTACATTAGCCTCTCGTGTTTTCACTCATATGTTGATTAGGTGATTTTTCGCTTCCACAGGTGAATCTTTAAGGTGAGTTATGATTGTTAAAAGTCATTTTCCCTAGACAATTATAATATTAAAGTACGTTTATTTACATTTTAATTTCACAAGGATTATATATAACGTTTTCTTTGAGGCACAGACATAGTTAGCAGTGAGTTACCGATGATTTATGTCCGGGTTAATGAGTGAGGTGAGGGTAGGTACGCAACATGTACCCGTCACTCCAGGACCCAGACATCCAAGTTGACTCCCTGCCTGACATAACATTAATTAGTGTTGAGTACAGCGAGGCAGCTTCATTAAACATCACAGTGACGGTACACTAGAGCATCTCTGGAATTCTCTCTATGATTATTCTCGGACATTTCTTCCACTGCTGACTGCTGGCTCAGTTACACATTCTCACTAATGGTTTAATATGATTTTGTTGTGAATAATAATTTAGGTAATTATTACTAGAATTCTCTTTTTAGCGGATTTCTTATTGCTGTGTTGCCTTTAAGTAAATTATTTATTAATAAAATCTAAAATGTTGCCAGACTTTGTCATACTACTTTATTTTCTTGGGCGTCGTCTAGCCAGCACGAGAGAGAGAGAGAGAGAGAGAGAGAGAGAGAGAGAGAGAGAGAGAGAGAGAGGTGGGAGGTGGACACTAAAAGAAAGTTAGCATCAGGTAGGGTAGGCTCCAAAACCTGGTGGTCCCTGGTCAAGGACAGACAAGGTTATCTGCCTGATGAACTTATTCCACCTCTAAATCGACAGGATGGGACCACCTCTACTAGTAGTCAAGAGAAGGCGGACCTCTTTGCTGAACACTTTGCTACCAAAATGCAAGTTCCTGATCCAGCAAGGGACCCTCCTTGGCTAGCTGCAAGAACTGTGTCAAAACTGTCAGTGGTGACAATAAGGCAGGAGGAGGTGCATTTCCTTCTTAAATCACTTGACCAAGAAAAGGCTGTGGGCCCAGACAAGTTGAGCCCAAGATTGTTGAGAAGATGTGCAGACCAGCTAGCAGCACCTCTAACTCGCATCTTTCAGCACTGCCTAGTACAGTGTAAATGGCCCTCTCCATGGAAAAAGGCAAATGTAGTCCCTGTTCACAAAAAGAAGAGCAGAGCAGAAATCAGCAACTACAGACCAGTGTCACTCCTGTCAATCACTGGTAAGATCCTTGAGACAATAATCTCAAGACAAATGACAGATTTTTTTGACTACCACTCACTACTTTGTGATCGTCAATATGGCTTCAGGAAAGGTTACTCTGCTGCTGATCTGTTGTTAAACCTCTCCACTAAGTGGCACCAGTCACTGGATGAATCCAAAGTCAGCTGTGTGGTAGCACTGGACATTGCTGGCGCTTTCGACCGGGTGTGGCACCAGGGCCTCTTAGCAAAACTTCAAGCACTGGGAATTGCAGGCTCTACGCTATGTCTCCTCAGTGATTACCTTCATGGTAGATCTCTAAGTGTAGTCCTCAATGGAACGGAATCAGCAAGGCATCCTATTGGGGCAAGCGTTCCACAAGGAAGTGTGCTGGGTCCACTGTTATGGAATGTCTACTTCAACGACCTTCTTCATCTCATCCCAGAATCACATGCATATGCAGACGACTGTACACTGACATTCACTTATCCAAGAGAAGAAATGCCAGCTGCTCTAAGCTACATCAATCACCAGCTGAGAGCTATATCAGCTTGGGGAAATAGATGGCAAGTAACATTTGCACCTGAAAAAACGCAAATGATGTTCGTCTCTAGGCACCATGATGGTAATGCTGGCGCAGTAGTAAGGATGAATGGGACGATGTTGGCACCTGGAGAAGAAGTTGATATCCTTGGGGTGAAATTTGACTCCAAACTAACCATGAAGAACCATGTTGTAAATCTTGCAAACAAGGCAGCCAGGAAGCTTACAGCACTTCGCCGTATCTCGCATCTGCTTGACAGTAGGGGTTGCAAGATCCTGTACGAGGCACAAGTACGCTCACACCTTGAGTATGCTCCACTTTCTTGGTTTGCCTGCCCCCCCTCTCATCTGCGACTGCTTGACAGAGTAGAGAACAGAGCAAGACGTCTCATCTCTCGCCTGGACCCATCCTGGATAGATCTGTCATTTCAGCAGAGCCTTCAACATAGGAGGGATGTGGGTGGCCTTACTGTTATGTACAAGGCCAATATTGTCAAAATACCACACTTGGATCCACTTCGAGGACAGCGTGAAACAAGCTTTTATGCCACAAGACGGGCAGAAAGCAGCAACTTCACTCTGGCTGTACCCTTCTCCAGAACATCACTCCATCTGAGATCATACATACCCAGGATGACTCGAGTATGGAACACATTCGTACAGCATAATGATGTCAACGAGATAACGTCAGTTGATCAAATGAAAATGCTGGCCCACAGATGGCTCCAACTTCATCCTGTTCCCTACTTGTATGTCTCATAACAAAAATGCTTTCAAATGAGCTGATGTAGGTAACAGCTCTTAGCTTGCCAATAAAGTTAGGAATCCTTAACCTGTAAATAGCTGTCAATAAAGCTAGGGATCCTTAACCTTGTCAAACCCTGTGTAAAAAAAAAAAAAAAAAAAAAAAAGAGAGAGAGAGAGAGCTCAATATAGTGTCAGCTCTCGCTCAGTCGTATTCCCCTTGAAGAGCTCTTTCGTATGCTGCTGGGACGCTCGCTCCACGCCAGACCAAAATATACTCCGGGTATATATTTGGGTCGTGGTTTCCACCAGTCGTGGTATACTCTTACCCTGATATATCCTGGTTTTGGAATTCTCTTCCTCTAGTATGCCCTGATCATAACATTCTTTAATTGTGATATATTCTCTTCTTCTTCTTCTTCTTCTTCTTCTTCTTCTTCTTCTTCTTCTTCTTCTTCTTCTTCTTCTTCTTCTTCTTCTTATTATTATTATTATTATTATTATTATTATTATTATTATTATCATACTTTGGCCATGGAAACATTAAGTCCTCTTGGTATAATAGGATCTTCCTGATCACTCTGACTATCATGGTATGCATATATCTTATATTTTCTTAACTAAGAATCATCTAGCTCTGGTATACTTTGATCACGATATATTCAATTGTTAGTATATTTGTAATGAAGAATATTGATCAGGGAGGGAATGTTTTGATGGTAAGACACATATACAACAGTTGACTTCCTTTACTGTGGAAACGTATCGCCTACACAGTAGGCATCTTCAGTCAAATCCAGAGGGAGTAAAATGAAGATGATGTAATCAGTCCATCAACCTTGGAGGTGGTCAGTCCCTCAGACTGGAGAAGAGTCCAGCTTCATGGCCTGGAACATGGTGGTCAGTCCCTCAGTCTGGAGAAGAGTCCAGCTTCATGGTCTGGAACATGGTGGTCAGTCCCTCAGTCTGGAGAAGAGTCTAGCTTCATGGTCTGGAACATGGTGGTCAGTCCCTCAGTCTGGAGAAGAGTTCAGCTTCATGGTCTGGAACATGGTGGTCAGTCCCTCAGTCTGGAGAAGAGTCCAGCTTCATGGTCTACAACATGGTGGTCAGTCCCTCAGTCTGGAGAAGAGTCCAGCTTCATGGTCTACAACATGGTGGTCAGTCCCTCAGTCTGGAGAAGAGTCCAGCTTCATGGTCTGGAACATGGTGGTCAGTCCCTCAGTCTGGAGAAGAGTCCAGCTTCATGGTCTGGAACATGGTGGTCAGTCCCTCAGCCTGGAGAAGAGCTCAGGTTCATGGTCTGGAACATGGTGGTCAGTCCCTCAGCCTGGAGAAGAGCTCAGGTTCATGGTCTGGAACATGGTGGTCAGTCCCTCAGCCTGGAGAAGAGCTCAGGTTCATGGTCTGGAACATGGTGGTCAGTCCCTCAGCCTGGAGAAGAGCTCAGGTTCATGGTCTGGAACATGGTGGTCAGTCCCTCAGCCTGGAGAAGAGCTCAGGTTCATGGTCTGCAACATGGTGGTCAGTCCCTCAGCCTGGAGAAGAGCTCAGGTTCATGGTCTGCAACATGGTGGTCAGTCCCTCAGCCTGGAGAAGAGCTCAGGTTCATGGTCTGGAACATGGTGGTCAGTCCCTCAGCCTGGAGAAGAGCTCAGCTCACACGGGATGCGTAACAGGAACTTTTTTTTCCATGGTATGCTTTACATAGAGGTTACTTTAAGGAACATAAGTCACACTATCGGGACTGTAACATTTCACAACACATCCACATACTGGAAATAGATACTATAATACTTCGAGCCTTTCTTGACTCTTAAAGGGCCGGGATTTGTTTTTTTATTTCCTGTAGTGCCAATCGAGGCACAGTTCAAGTAACGTTTTTTTCATTTTCTTATCAAGCACAATCTAATAAGATAAAATTTGTAATTGACCTGTTCCTTCACATCAGTCAATTTTAGTTTTTCAACTCTGGAATTCCTGTTTTTTTTTTTTTTTTGCAGTTCATTTTTCTTTTGGGTCTCTGTGATCCTACAAGTTCCATAAATTTCTTATTCTCGTGCTGAAAGAACTTTCTTCTCTAATTACCTCACTTCTTCACTGAAGATATTTTTACATTAACTTCCATTTACCTCCAATTTACAGAATGTTACAAAGGCCGTGTGTGACCTCCCCTCTGGAGGTCAACCTGGAATACCGTCAAGCAACATGGACCACACTGTATCCTGCCAGCAATGGAGCGGCCAGTATCACTAATGTATGAAAGATTGTTGTAATACTGGTCAGGAGACATGACAAGTGCTATTTTTGGTATATGTGAACGACATGACGGAAGGGTTAGACTCAGAAGTGTCCCTGTTTGCAGATGATGTGAAGTTAATGAGGAGAATTAAATCTGATGAGGACCAGGCAGGACTTCAAAGAGACCTGGACAGACTGGACACCTGGTCCAGCAAATGGCTTCTCGAATTTAATCCTGCCAAATGCAAAGTCATGAAGATAGGGGAAGGGCACAGAAGACCACAGACAGAGTATAGGCTAGGTGGCCAAAGACTGCAAACCTCACTCAAGGAGAAAGATCTTGGGGTGAGTATAACACCGAGCATGTCTCCGGAAGCACACATCAATCAGATAACTGCTGCAGCATATGGGCGCCTGGCAAACCTGAGAACAGCATTCCGACACCTTAGTAAGGAATCATTCAAGATACTGTACACCGTGTATGTCAGGCCCATACTGGAGTATGCAGCACCTGTTTGGAACCCGCACTTGATAAAGCACGTCAAGAAACTAGAGAAAGTACAAAGGTTTGCAACAAGGTTAGTTCCAGAGCTAAGGGGAATGTCCTATGAAGAAAGATTAAGGGAAATCGGCCTGACGACACTGGAGGACAGGAGGGTCAGGGGAGACATGATAACGACATATAAAATACTGCGTGGAATAGACAAGGTGGACAAGGACAGGATGTTCCAGGGAGGGGACACAGAAACAAGAGGCCACAATTGGAAGTTGAAGACACAAATGAGTCAGAGAGATAGTAGGAAGTATTTCTTCAGTCATAGAGTTGTAAGGCAGTGGAATAGCCTAGAAAATGACGTAGTGGAGGCAGGAACCATACACAGTTTTAAGACGAGGTTTGATAAAGCTCATGGAGCGGGGAGAGAGAGGGTCTAGTAGCAACCGGTGAAGAGGCGGGGCCAGGAGCTAGGACTCGACCCCTGCAACCACAAATAGGTGAGCAAATAGGTGAGCACACTTCTCTCCTGCCACCAGTGCTTTAGATGTTTACTGCTATTTCCCTCTCCAATTGCCCTCTCCCCTTGCCCTCTCCCCTTGCCCTCTCCCCTTGCCCTCTCCCCTTGCCCTCTCCCCTTGCCCTCTCCCCTTGCCCTCTTCCATACATTACAATAATCTTAAACAGGTCATCTACATGATTAAGACCGGTGTCAGGAGACACTTGTCATGTCTCCTGACCAGTATTACAACAATCTTTCATACACTAGTGATACTGGCCGCTCCATTGCTGGCAGGATACAGGGTTACTGAACTTTAATATCTTAATTATGCACCTCTTACCCATGGTGTGGGTAGTGGTCAGAACATTACAAAGGCACATACTGGCTCCTGGGACTGTACCTCAACATTAGAGAGGTACATAATGGCTCCTGAGGCTGTACCTTAACATTACAGAGGTACATAATGGGTCCTGGGACTGTACCTCAACATTACAGAGGTACATAATGGGTCCTGGGACTGTACCTCAACATTACAGAGATACATAATGGGTCCTGGGACTGGGCCTCAACATTACAGGGGTACATAATGGGTCCTGGGAATGTACCTCAACATTACAGAGGAACATAATATGTCCTGGGACTGTACCTCAACATTACATAGGTACATAACGGGTCCTGGGACAGTTCCTCAACATTACTGTGGTACATAATGGGTCCTGGGTCTGTACCTCAATATTACAGATATACATAATGGGTCCTGGGACTGTACCTCAACATTACAGAGGTACTTAACGGGTCCTGGGACTGTACCTCAACGTTACAGAGGTACATAATGGGTCCTGGGACTGTACCTCAACATTACAGAGGTACATAATGGGTCCTGGGAATGTACCTCAACATTACAGAGGTACATAATGGGTCCTGGGACTGTACCTCAACATTGCAGAGATACATAATGGGTCCTGGAACTGTAACTCAACATTACAGAGATACATAATGGGTCCTGGGACTGTACCTCAACATTACAGAGGTACATAATGGGTCCTGAGACTGTACCTCAACATTACAGAGATACATAATGGGTCCTGGGACTGTAACTCAACATTACAGAGATACATAATGGGTCCTGGAACTGTACCTCAACATTACAGAGGTGCATAATGGGTCCTGAGACTGTACCTCAACATTACAGAGATACATAATGGGTCCTGGGACTGTAACTCAACATTACAGAGATACATAATGGGTCCTAGAACTGTACCTCAACATTACAGAGTTGCTTAATGTGTCCTGGGACTGTAGCTCAACATTACAGAGATATATAATGGGTCCTGGGACTGTAACTCAACATTACAGGGATATATAATGGGTCCTGTGACTGTACCTCAACATTACAGAGATACATAATGAGTCCTGGGACTGTACCTCAACATTACAGAGGTACATAATGGGTCTTGGGACTGTACTTCAACATTACAGAGATACATAATGGGTCCTGGGACTGTAACTCAACATTACAGAGGTGCATAATGGGTCCTGGGACTGTACCTCAACATTACAGAGATACATAATGGGTCCTGGGACTGTACCTCAACATTACAGAGGTACATAATGGGTCCTGGGACTGTACCTCAACATTACAGAGGTACATAATGGGTCTTGGGACTGTACCTCAACTTTACAGAGATACATAATGGGTCCTGGGACTGTACCTCAACATTACGGAGGTACATAATGGGTCCTGGGACTGTACCTCAACATTACAGAGGTACATAATGGGTTCTGGGACTGTACCTCAACATTACAGAGGTGCATAATGGGTCCTGGGACTGTACCTCAACATTACAGAGATACGTAATGGGTCCTGGGAGTGTACCTCAACTTTACAGAGGTACATAATGGGTCCTGGGACTGTACCTCAACATTACAGAGGTACATAATGGGTCCTGGGACTGTACCTCAACATTACAGAGATACATAATGGGTCCTGGGACTGTACCTCAACATTACAGAGGTACATAATGGGTCTTGGGATTGTACCTCAACATTACAGAGGTACATAATGAGTCCTGGGACTGTACCTCAACATTACAGAGGTACATAATGGGTCCTGGGACTGTACCTCAACATTACAGAGGTACATAATGGGTCATGGGACTGTACCTCAACATTACAGAGGTACATAATGGGTCCTGGGACTGTACCTCAACATTACAGAGATACATAATGGGTCCTGGGACTGTACCTCAACATTACAAAGGTACATAATGGGTCCTGGGACTGTATCTCAACATTACAGAGATACATAATGGGTCCTGGGACTGTACCTCAACATTACAGAGGTACATAATGGGTCCTGGGACTGTACCTCAACATTACAGAGGTACATAATGGGTCCTGGGACTGTACCTCAACATTACAGAGGTACACAATGGGTCCTGGGACTGTACCTCAACATTACAGAGGTACATAATGGGTCCTGGGACTGTACCTCAACATTACAGAGGTACATAATGGGTCCTGGGACTGTACCTCAACATTACAGAAAATGGAAGGAATGGATGGCACGGGCGAAAGGGACTACTTAGTAGGAACAATCCAGTCTGAGGGACATAAGGTGATAATTGCAGTAATATACAACCCACCACAGAACTGCAGGAGGGCAAGAGAAGAATACGATGAGAGCAACAGAGCAATGATCGACACACTAGCCGAGGTGGCCAGGAGAGCACACATGGGGGGAGCAAAGTTACTAGTTATGGGTGATTTCAATCACAAGGAGATTGACTGGGAAAACCTGGAGTCCCATGGGGGTCCCGAAACATGGAGAGCCAAGATGATGGATGTGGTACTGGAAAACCTCATGCATCGACATGTTAGAGACACTACCAGAGAGAGAGGAGAGGATGAACCAGCAAGACTGGACCTTGTATTCACCTTGAGTAGTTCGGACATCGAGGGTATCATGTATGAAAGGCACCTGGGAGCTAGTGATCATGTGGTTCTGTGCTTCGACTACATAGTTGAGCTCCAAGTGGAGAGAGTAGCAGGAATAGGCTGGGAAAAACCAAACTACAAAAGGGGGAACTACTCAGGCATGAGGAACTTCCTTCAAGACATTCAGTGGGAGAGGGAACTGACAGGAAAACCAGTACAAGAAATGATGGACTATGTGGCAGCAAAATGCAAGGAGGCAGAGAAGAGGTTTGTTCCCAAGGGAAACAGAAATAATGGGAAGAACAGAACGAGTCCTTGGTTCACCCAAAGGTGTAGGGAGGCAAAAACTAGGTGTACTAGAGAATGGAAAAGGTACAGCAGACAGAGAACTCAGGAAAATAAAGAAATTAGCCGAAGAGCCAGAAACGAATATGCACAGATAAGAAGGGAGGCTCAGAGACAATATGAAAATGACATAGCATCAAAAGTAAAGACTGACCCGAAGCTGTTGTACAGCCACATCAGGAGGAAAACAACAGTCAAGGACCAAGTAATCAGACTGAGGAAGGGTGATGGGGAATTCACAAGAAACCACCGAGAGGTATGTCAGGAGCTCAACACAAGATTTAAAGAAGTATTTACAGTGGAAACCAGTAGGACTCCAGGAAATCAGAACAGGAGGGCACACCAGCAAGTGCTGGATGAGGTACATATAACCAAGGAGGAGGTGAAGAAGCTGCTATGCGAACTTGTCACCTCAAAGGCGGTGGGACCAGACAACATCTCTCCATGGGTCCTTAAAGAGGGAGCAGAGATATTGTGTGAGCCATTAACAAAGATCTTCAACACATCATTTGAAACTGGGCAACTCCCTGAGGTATGGAAAATGGCAAATGTAGTCCCAATTTTTAAAAAGGGAGACAGACATGAGGCACTAAACTACAGACCTGTATCACTAACGTGTATAGTATGCAAAGTCATGGAGAAGATCATCACGAGGAGAGTGGTGGATCACCTGGAAAGAAACAAGTGTATAATTGACAACCAGCACGGTTTCAGGGAAGGAAAATCCTGTGTCACAAACCTACTAGAGTTTTATGACAAGGTGACAGAAGTAAGACAAGAGAGAGAGGGGTGGATCGACTGTATATTTTTGGACTGCAAGAAGGCCTTCGACACAGTTCCTCACAAGAGGTTACTGCAAAAGCTAGAGGATCAGGCACACATAACAGGAAAGGCACTGCAATGGATCAGAGAATACCTGACAGGGAGGCAACAACGAGTCATGGTACGCGACGAGGTGTCAGAGTGGGCGCCTGTGACAAGCGGGGTTCCACAGGGGTCAGTCCTAGGACCTGTGCTGTTCTTGGTATATGTGAACGACATAACGGAAGGGATAGACTCAGAAGTGTCCTTGTTTGCAGATGATGCGAAGTTAATGAGAAGAATCAAATCGGATGAGGATCAGGCAGGACTACAAAGAGACCTGGACAGGCTACAAGCCTGGTCCAGCAACTGGCTCCTTGAATTTAACCCTGCCAAATGCCAAGTCATGAAGATTGGGGAAGGGCAAAGAAGACCGCAGACACAATATAGTTTAGATGGCCAAAGACTGCAAACTCTGGGGGTGAGTATAACACCGAGCATATCTCCTGAGGCGCACATCAATCAGATAACTGCTGCAGCATACGGGCGCCTGGCAAACCTACGGATAGCGTTCCGATACCTCAGTAAGGATTCGTTTAAGACTCTGTATACCATTTACGTCAGGCCCATACTGGAGTATGCAGCACCAGTTTGGAATCCACACCTAGTCAAGCACGTCAAGAAATTAGAGAAAATGCAAAGGTTTGCAACAAGACTAGTTCCAGAGCTACGGGGATTGTCCTACGAAGAAAGGTTGAGGGAAATCGGCCTGACGACGCTGGAGGACAGGAGGGTCAGGGGAGACATGATAACGACATATAAAATACTGCGCGGAATAGACAAGGTGGACAAAGACGGGATGTTCCAGAGAAGGGACACAGACACAAGAGATCACAATTGGAAGTTGAAGACTCAGATGAATCAAAGGGATGTTAGGAAGTATTTCTTCAGTCATAGAGTAGTCAGGCCGTGGAATAGCCCAGAAAGTGACGTAGTGGAGGCGGGAACCATACATAGTTTTAAGGCGAGGTATGATAGAGCTCATGGGGCAGGGAGAGAGAGGACCTAGTAGCAATCAGCGAAGAGGCTGGGCCAGGAGCTGTGACTCGACCCCTGCAACCACAAATAGGTGAGTACAAATAGGTGAGTACACACACACACACACACACACACACACACACACACACACACACACACACACACACACACACACACACACACACACACACACACACACACACACACACACACACACACACACACACACACACACAATGACTCATTTCCAGGTATTTCTTTTAAATATTAATTTTTTCTCTTTCACAAAAAGTAGATAATAACCGAAAAAATATTTTAATATTTAAATCTTGTTCTACAATTTCATGTAAGTCAAATTATCGGAAATTGTGAATTTCTGGGTAATACAATTTTTCTCCAACAATAACATCGCAGTTTTGTCAATAATTCTTCCATAATTTCTTATTTCTTATGTATACAAATAATTATTATTATGTAAATGGTTGGTTAGAAAAATCTTATGGCCATTTAACGACATAAAATTATTATTCTTATTCCCTGCACCGTGATCATCTTGGATGGGTAAGCCAGCGGAAGGCCTCGGTCAGATGTCCAGAAGCTCCAGCTGTGGGTCACCATAAGACCCGCGTCAGGAAACACTTTACCTCATCTAATTATTTATTAAAAAATCGAAAGAGAAACTTTCTAAATGTTATAGAGGAAAAAAAGGTAATTATTTTTGAGACTTTCATCAACATTATTCTCAAATTATTTTATTGGTTTCTATTAAAAGTTTTGAGTTAAAAACTTACACAATCTTAATAAAAAAAGTACGATTTATTTTCATAATTTTGGAATGCAATAAATTAATGTTAATGGTGTGTAATTATCTGCATTATTGTTATATATGTTTAGTCTCTGATCTCTCAAGGTCTGGTTCACTGAGATGGTTCTTGTCTTCCTGTTGGTTCTTATCTTTCTGTTTGTTCTCCTTCTGTTGGTTCTTATCTTCCTGTTGGTTCTTGTCTTACTGTTGGTTTTTGTATTACTGCTGGTTCTTATTTTCCTGTTGGTCCTTATCTTCCTGTTGGTTCTTATCTTTCTGTTTGTTCTCCTTCTATTGGTTCTTATCTTTCTGTTTGTTCTCCTTCCGTTGGTTCTTATCTTCCTGTTGGTTCTTGTCTTACTGTTGGTTCTTATCTTTCTGTTTGTTCTCCTTCCGTTGGTTCTTATCTTCCTGTTGGTTCTTGTCTTACTGTTGGTTCTTATCTTTCTGTTTGTTCTCCTTCCGTTGGTTCTTATCTTCCTGTTGGTTCTTGTCTTACTGTTGGTTTTTGTCTTACTGCTGGTTCTTATTTTCCTGAACATTAAAATGGTATAAAATACCGACAGATTGTTAGGTAAGACACATATGCAACAGTTAGGTATCTTTATTTTGAAACGTTTCGCCTACACAGTAGGCTTCTTCAGTCGAGTACAGAAAAGTTGATAGAAGCAGAAGATACTTGAAGACGATGTAATCAGTCCATCACCCTTAAAGTTTTGAGGTGGTCAGTCCCTCAGTCTGGAGAAGAGCATTGTTCCTGGCACTATATAAGGCCCCATTCTGTCACTTCTACTTCATATTGTTTCAGACAACGGAACAATGCTCTTCTCCAGACTGAGGGACTGACCACCTCAAAACTTTAAGGGTGATGGACTGATTACATCGTCTTCAAGTATCTTCTGCTTCTATCAACTTTTCTGTACTCGACTGAAGAAGCCTACTGTGTAGGCGAAACGTTTCAAAATAAAGATACCTAACTGTTGCATATGTGTCTTATTTTCCTGTTGGTCCTTATCTTCCTGTTGGTTCTTATCTTTATGTTGGCTCTCCTTCTGTTGGTTCTTATCTTTCTGTTTGTTCTCCTTCCGTTGGTTCTTATCTCCCTGTTGGTTATCTTTCTGTTAGTTCTTGTCTTACTGCTGGTTCTTATTTTACTATTGGTCCTTATCTTCCTGTTGGTTCTCCTCCCGTTAGTTCTTATCCTCCTGTTGATTCTCCTTTCGTTGGTTCTTATCTTCCTCTTGGTTCTTACATTCCCGTTATTGCTCGTTCTGTTGTCTCTTGTCTTCCTGTTGGATAAATTAGCCACTACGATGGTCACTATTTTCAAAATAAAGAAGATTAATTGATCTATATATTTCGAGTCCTTTTTGGGTTCCTTTTTAAGAGAAGAATGACGGAATATAATTAATCTCCAGAGTTTATGTCTAGTTGTGGGTTGTTACTGGGTATTGACGAGTGTTTATTGCTCTCTAGTTATTTATGTGATTTAAAGCTCTATGTGTGGAGGAATAATTGTCTATAATAATGTAATAATTGTCTATAATAATGTAATAATTGTCTATAATAATGTAATAATTGTCTATAATAATGTAATAATTGTCTATAATAATGTAATAATTGTCTATAATAATGTAATAATTGTCTATAATAATGTAATAATTGTCTATAATAATGTAATAATTGTCTATAATAATGTAATAATTGTCTATAATAATGTAATAATTGTCTATAATAATGTAATAATTGTCTATAATAATGTAATAATTGTCTATAATAATGTAATAATTGTCTATAATATTGTAATAATTGTCTATAATAATGTAATAATTGTCTATAATAATGTAATAATTGTCTATAATAATGTAATAATTGTCTATAATAATGTAATAATTGTCTATAATAATGTAATAATTGTCTATAATAATGTAATAATTGTCTATAATAATGTAATAATTGTCTATAATAATGTAATAATTGTCTATAATAATGTAATAATTGTCTATAATAATGTAATAATTGTCTATAATAATGTAATAATTGTCTATAATAATGTAATAATTGTCTATAATAAATGTTCCCGAGTATTCCAGGTGGTAATGACAACAGCTGGTGCAGTGTTTCTAGGTATTCCAGGTGGTAATAACAACAGCTGGTGCAGTGTTTCTAGGTATTCCAGGTGGTAATAACAACAGCTGGTGCAGTGTTTCTAGGTATTCCAGGTGGTAATAACAACAGCTGGTGCAGTGTTTCTAGGTATTCCAGGTGGTAATGACAACAGCTGGTGCAGTGTTTCTAGGTATTCCAGGTGGTAATAACAACAGCTGGTGCAGTGTTTCTAGGTATTCCAGGTGGTAATAACAACAGCTGGTGCAGTGTTTCTAGGTATTCCAGGTGGTAATAACAACAGCTGGTGCAGTGTTTCTAGGTATTCCAGGTGGTAATAACAACAGCTGGTGCAGTGTTTCTAGGTATTCCAGGTGGTAATAACAACAGCTGGTGCAGTGTTTCTAGGTATTCCAGGTGGTAATAACAACAGCTGGTGCAGTGTTTCTAGGTATTCCAGGTGGTAATGACAACAGCTGGTGCAGTGTTTCTAGGTATTCCAGGTGGTAATAACAACAGCTGGTGCAGTGTTTCTAGGTATTCCAGGTGGTAATAACAACAGCTGGTGAAGTGTTTCTAGGTATTCCAGGTGGTAATAACAACAGCTGGTGAAGTGTTTCTAGGTATTCCAGGTGGTAATGACAACAGCTGGTGCAGTGTTCCTGGGTATTCCAGGTGGTAATAAAAACAGCTGGTGAAGTGTTTCTAGGTATTCCAGGTGGTAATGACAACAGCTGGTGCAGTGTTTCTAGGTATTCAAGGTGGTAATAACAACAGCTGGTGCAGTGTTTCTAGGTATTCCAGGTGGTAATGACAACAGCTGGTGAAGTGTTTCTAGGTATTCCAGGTGGTAATAACAACAGCTGGTGAAGTGTTTCTAGGTATTCCAGGTGGTAATGACAACAGCTGGTGCAGTGTTTCTAGGTATTCCAGGTGGTAATGACAACAGCTGGTGCAGTGTTTCTAGGTATTCCAGGTGGTAATGACAACAGCTGGTGCAGTGTTTCTAGGTATTCCAGGTGGTAATAACAACAGCTGGTGAAGTGTTTCTAGGTATTCCAGGTGGTAATAACAACAGCTGGTGCAGTGTTTCTAGGTATTCCAGGTGGTAATGACAACAGCTGGTGAAGTGTTTCTAGGTATTCCAGGTGGTAATAACAACAGCTGGTGCAGTGTTTCTAGGTATTCCAGGTGGTAATAACAACAGCTGGTGCAGTGTTTCTAGGTATTCCAGGTGGTAATGACAATAGCTGGTGCAGTGTTTCTAGGTATTCCAGGTGGTAATAACAACAGATGGTGAAGTGTTTCTAGGTATTCCAGGTGGTAATAGCAACAGCTGGTGCAGTGTTTCTAGGTATTCCAGGTGGTAATAACAATAGCTGGTGCAGTGTTTCTAGGTATTCCAGGTGGTAATAACAACACCTGGTGCAGTGTTTCTAGGTATTCCAGGTGGTAATGACAATAGCTGGTGCAGTGTTTCTAGGTATTCCAGGTGGTAATAACAACAGCTGGTGCAGTGTTTCTAGGTATTCCAGGTGGTAATAACAACAGCTGGTGCAGTGTTTCTAGGTATTCCAGGTGGTAATAGCAACAGCTGGTGCAGTGTTTCTAGGTATTCCAGGTGGTAATAACAACAGCTGGTGCAGTGTTTCTAGGTATTCCAGGTGGTAATAACAACAGCTGGTGCAGTGTTTCTAGGTATTCCAGGTGGTAATAACAACAGCTGGTGCAGTGTTTCTAGGTATTCCAGGTGGTAATAGCAACAGCTGGTGCAGTGTTTCTAGGTATTCCAGGTGGTAATAACAACAGCTGGTGCAGTGTTTCTAGGTATTCCAGGTGGTAATAACAACAGCTGGTGCAGTGTTTTTAGGTATTCCAGGTGGTAATAACAACAGCTGGTGCAGTGTTTCTAGGTATTCCAGGTGGTAATAACAACAGCTGGTGCAGTGTTTCTAGGTATTCCAGGTGGTAATGACAATAGCTGGTGCAGTGTTTCTAGGTATTCCAGGTGGTAATAACAACAGCTGGTGCAGTGTTTCTAGGTATTCCAGGTGGTAATAACAGCAGCTGGTGCAGTGTTTCTAGGTATTCCAGGTGGTAATGACAATAGCTGATGCAGTGTTTCTAGGTATTCCAGGTGGTAATAACAACAGCTGGTGCAGTGTTCCCGAGTATTCCAGGTGGTAATAACAACAGCTGGTGCAGTGTTCCCGAGTATTCCAGGTGGTAATAACAACAGCTGGTGCAGTGTTTCTAGGTATTCCAGGTGGTAATAACACCAGCTGGTGCAGTGTTCCTAGGTATTCCAGGTGGTAATAACAATAGCTGCTGCAGTGTTCCTAGGTATTCCAGGTGGTAATAACAACAGCTGGTGCAGTGTTCCCGAGTATTCCAGGTGGTAATAACAACAGCTGGTGCAGTGTTCCTAGGTATTCCAGGTGGTAATAACAACAGCTGGTGCAGTGTTTCTAGGTATTCCAGGTGGTAATAACAATAGCTGCTGCAGTGTTCCTAGGTATTCCAGGTGGTAATAACAACAGCTGGTGCAGTGTTCCCGAGTATTCCAGGTGGTAATAACAACAGCTGGTGCAGTGTTTCTAGGTATTCCAGGTGGTAATAACACCAGCTGGTGCAGTGTTCCTAGGTATTCCAGGTGGTAATAACAACAGCTGGTGCAGTGTTCCCGAGTATTCCAGGTGGTAATAACAACAGCTGGTGCAGTGTTCCTAGGTATTCCAGGTGGTAATAACAACAGCTGGTGCAGTGTTCCTGGGTATTTCAGGTGGTAATAAGAGAGATAACATACCATGAGTAGCTTATTACTGATGATATACAGTACTGATAAGATGATAAATAAGACGTTAACAACACTTGGATATCTATATTGCTGAACCGCCTTGCCTGGACAAGAGGTTTCTTCAGTAGAATATCAGTCCCTCATCCTCGGTGGAAGGTGGTCAGTCCCTCAAAACTAAAGCATGGGGGAAGTAGTCAGGCTTTCTATAGTAGAGTAGAGGTGAGATGCAGCAGCTGGAGGTGACGCGTGAGATGAGGGTGGCCCACAAGTGGAAATATGTCATGATAAATATTTGCTTAGCGACACCATGGTATCCCGGTGCAGTTGAAGTCTTCTACCAATCCTTTGGTAAACAAGTGTTTATTATGACATACTTCCACTCGTGAACCACGCTCACCTCTCACGTCACCTCCAGCTGCTGCATCTCGCCTCTACTATATAAAGCCTGGCTGTCTGCCAATGACCACCTTACACAGAGGGTGAGGCACTGATTACGTGAGTATTACTGCTGCTGCTTCCAGTGCTGCATTCACCTGTGTCCGACTGAAGGAGATTGTTGCCCAGACAAAACGTTTCGCCATAGTATGAGTAGTTTTGCTGATTGTATTACATTTTATTAATAAGAGGAAGAAAGATCGTAATAGTGGTAATTTACAATCCTCAAGGCACTAAACACAGCAACCAAACTGGAATATAAGACCAACACTCAACCTACCTAACTATCACTGAACATGACATACAAGACTTGTACTGTAGTACGTGACACTGTAGTACGTGGCACTGTAGTATGTGATACTGTAGTACGTGGCACTGTAGTGTGTGGCACTGTAGTACGTGGCATTGTAGTACGTGACACTGTAGTACGTGACACTGTAGTACGTGGCATTGTAGTACGTGGCACTGTAGTGTGTGATACTGTAGTACGTGGCATTGTAGTACGTGGCACTGTAGTGTGTGATACTGTAGTACGTGGCACTGTAGTGTGTGGCACTGTAGTACGTGGCATTGTAGTACGTGGCACTGTAGTATGTGATACTGTAGTACGTGGCATTGTAGTACGTGGCACTGTAGTATGTGATACTGTAGTACGTGGCATTGTAGTACGTGGCACTGTAGTATGTGACACTGTAGTACGTGGCATTGTAGTACGTGGCACTGTAGTATGTGATACTGTAGTACGTGGCATTGTAGTACGTGGCACTGTAGTATGTGATACTGTAGTACGTGGCATTGTAGTACGTGGCACTGTAGTATGTGATACTGTAGTACGTGGCATTGTAGTACGTGGCACTGTAGTATGTGATACTGTAGTACGTGGCATTGTAGTACGTGGCACTGTAGTATGTGATACTGTAGTACGTGGCATTGTAGTACGTGGCACTGTAGTATGTGATACTGTAGTACGTGGCATTGTAGTACGTGGCACTGTAGTATGTGATACTGTAGTACGTGGCATTGTAGTACGTGGCACTGTAGTATGTGATACTGTAGTACGTGGCATTGTAGTACGTGGCACTGTAGTATGTGATACTGTAGTACGTGGCATTGTAGTACGTGGCACTGTAGTATGTGACACTGTAGTACGTGGCATTGTAGTACGTGGCACTGTAGTATGTGATACTGTAGTACGTGGCATTGTAGTACGTGGCACTGTAGTATGTGATACTGTAGTACGTGGCATTGTAGTACGTGGCACTGTAGTATGTGATACTGTAGTACGTGGCACTGTAGTATGTGATACTGTAGTACGTGGCATTGTAGTACGTGGCACTGTAGTATGTGATACTGTAGTACGTGGCATTGTAGTACGTGGCACTGTAGTATGTGATACTGTAGTACGTGGCATTGTAGTACGTGGCACTGTAGTATGTGATACTGTAGTACGTGGCATTGTAGTACGTGGCACTGTAGTATGTGATACTGTAGTACGTGGCATTGTAGTACGTGGCACTGTAGTATGTGATACTGTAGTACGTGGCATTGTAGTACGTGGCACTGTAGTATGTGATACTGTAGTACGTGGCACTGTAGTGTGTGGCACTGTAGTACGTGGCATTGTAGTACGTGGCACTGTAGTACGTGACACTGTAGTACGTGGCATTGTAGTACGTGGCACTGTAGTATGTGATACTGTAGTACGTGGCATTGTAGTACGTGGCACTGTAGTATGTGATACTGTAGTACGTGGCATTGTAGTACGTGGCACTGTAGTATGTGATACTGTAGTACGTGGCACTGTAGTATGTGATACTGTAGTACGTGGCATTGTAGTACGTGGCACTGTAGTATGTGATACTGTAGTACGTGGCACTGTAGTATGTGGCACTGTAGTACGTGGCACTGTAGTACGTGGCACTGTAGTACGTGACACTGTAGTACGTGGCACTGCAGTATGTGGCACTGTAGTATGTGACACTGTAGTACTTGGCACTGTAGCATGACACTGTAGTACGTGGCATTGTAGTACGTGGCACTGTAGTATGTGATACTGTAGTACGTGGCATTGTAGTACGTGGCACTGTAGTATGTGATACTGTAGTACGTGGCATTGTAGTACGTGGCACTGTAGTATGTGATACTGTAGTACGTGGCATTGTAGTACGTGGCACTGTAGTATGTGATACTGTAGTACGTGGCATTGTAGTACGTGGCACTGTAGTATGTGATACTGTAGTACGTGGCATTGTAGTACGTGGCACTGTAGTATGTGATACTGTAGTACGTGGCATTGTAGTACGTGGCACTGTAGTATGTGATACTGTAGTACGTGGCATTGTAGTACGTGGCACTGTAGTATGTGATACTGTAGTACGTGGCATTGTAGTACGTGGCACTGTAGTATGTGATACTGTAGTACGTGGCATTGTAGTACGTGGCACTGTAGTATGTGACACTGTAGTACGTGGCATTGTAGTACGTGGCACTGTAGTATGTGATACTGTAGTACGTGGCATTGTAGTACGTGGCACTGTAGTATGTGATACTGTAGTACGTGGCATTGTAGTACGTGGCACTGTAGTATGTGATACTGTAGTACGTGGCACTGTAGTATGTGATACTGTAGTACGTGGCATTGTAGTACGTGGCACTGTAGTATGTGATACTGTAGTACGTGGCATTGTAGTACGTGGCACTGTAGTATGTGATACTGTAGTACGTGGCATTGTAGTACGTGGCACTGTAGTATGTGATACTGTAGTACGTGGCATTGTAGTACGTGGCACTGTAGTATGTGATACTGTAGTACGTGGCATTGTAGTACGTGGCACTGTAGTATGTGATACTGTAGTACGTGGCATTGTAGTACGTGGCACTGTAGTATGTGATACTGTAGTACGTGGCACTGTAGTGTGTGGCACTGTAGTACGTGGCATTGTAGTACGTGGCACTGTAGTACGTGACACTGTAGTACGTGGCATTGTAGTACGTGGCACTGTAGTATGTGATACTGTAGTACGTGGCATTGTAGTACGTGGCACTGTAGTATGTGATACTGTAGTACGTGGCATTGTAGTACGTGGCACTGTAGTATGTGATACTGTAGTACGTGGCACTGTAGTATGTGATACTGTAGTACGTGGCATTGTAGTACGTGGCACTGTAGTATGTGATACTGTAGTACGTGGCACTGTAGTATGTGGCACTGTAGTACGTGGCACTGTAGTACGTGGCACTGTAGTACGTGACACTGTAGTACGTGGCACTGCAGTATGTGGCACTGTAGTATGTGACACTGTAGTACTTGGCACTGTAGCATGACACTGTAGTACGTGGCATTGTAGTACGTGGCACTATAGTACGTGGCACTGTAGTACGTGGCACTATACTACGTGGCACTGTAGTACGTGGCGAATGCATGCAACTTCTTAATTCATGAAGGATTTAAATTTGAGAATCCTGAAGGAGGGTTACCAAGCCAGTGCCGGAATAACGAGAGTTGAACTACGAAGACAGGATAACAGAAGTGATGAGAGAACCAGCAGAGACATTCGTATCTTCACTGTGTACAAGATTCATTAAGGAACAAGTGTTTCCTGACGCGGCTCTTGCACTGCCTCTCCATTGACGGAATTGTTTATATTTCTTTGGTTCACATGAAATTTTAGTCTGGGTTGTGTCCCCTCGTCTTGTTCCTTCCGTCATCATTATATTTAGTTTTTAAAGAGATGGAATGGGCAGATGACGAAAAGTTCCAGTATCGGGTCCTCTTGTGTGACTGCAGTGACATTAGAGGCACGTAAATTCCTCAGTCTTCTAATAACATGTTCATTTTTCAACTATAATCTACTTTGTCTATAATTATTATCGCATTTGCTTTGTCTGTTTCGTAAGGTGAAGTCCAGGATCTTTCCTTAATTCATGGTATAACTTAATAAATATTTGAGGACAATTGTGTTGTGGAGGTCTGAGTTGCGCTCAGACCTCTGCAACACAATTGTGCGTGATCCTCTTCAGTTGAAGAGGATCACGCAAAACTTTCCATACTAAAATATTATGTATATCTGTCTCCTTCCCTTATTCTCTCTCTCTTTGTACCTGTCTACCTCCTTCCATTCCTTCCTTGCAATTTCCTCCCTGCCTTAGTCCCTCTAACATCTATCTCCCTTGATCTCCCTCATAACGAGACGGAAATATACGAATCAATCCCCCTCCTGTGTTTCCTTCTCCATGTTGGTTATTACTGAGCACTGACAAGTGTTCATCACACTTTAGTTATTCTTATAATAACTGAGATGATCAATGGCATCATAGGTAGGAACAATACTCTTAAGAATCACATAGAATGTCATCCAAGTGGTCACATATATGCAAATATGATGATTTGGTTTAGGCAGGTGGCAGCTTGCTGGAGTAAGATAAGTATTACACATTCTCTTTGTACCGCGCGAGCTGCGCCTCTGGAGTAGAGCTCCAGCTCCTGGACCTCTTTTTAACGTCCTGGTGTAAGTGCTTCATAGTCTATTGAGTTGTTATTATATAAAAATTTTATTCCGTTTATGGACCTTGCCTCCGCTGCTTCCTGAGCTGCCTTGTGCTCTGATATTTGTTCCTCTTGTGCATACTCCAGGTAAGTGTATCCTCCAGGTAAGTGTATCCTCCAGGTAAGTGTATCCTCCAGGTAAGTGTATCCTCCAGGTAAGTGTATCCTCCAGGTAAGTGTATTTTCCAGGTAAGTGTATCCTCCAGGTAAGTGTATCCTCCAGGTAAGTGTATCCTCCAGGTAAGTGTATCCTCCAGGTAAGTGTATTTTCCAGGTAAGTGTATCCTCCAGGTAAGTGTATCCTCCAGGTAAGTGTATCCTCCAGGTAAGTGTATCCTCCAGGTAAGTGTATCCTCCAGGTAAGTGTATCCTCCAGGTAAGTGTATCCTCCAGGTAAGTGTATTTTCCAGGTAAGTGTATCCTCCAGGTAAGTGTATCCTCCAGGTAAGTGTATCCTCCAGGTAAGTGTATCCTCCAGGTAAGTGTATCCTCCAGGTAAGTGTATCCTCCAGGTAAGTGTATCCTCCAGGTAAGTGTATTTTCCAGGTAAGTGTATCCTCCAGGTAAGTGTATCCTCCAGGTAAGTGTATCCTCCAGGTAAGTGTATCCTCCAGGTAAGTGTATTTTCCAGGTAAGTGTATCCTCCAGGTAAGTGTATCCTCCAGGTAAGTGTATCCTCCAGGTAAGTGTATCCTCCAGGTAAGTGTATCCTCCAGGTAAGTGTATCCTCCAGGTAAGTGTATCCTCCAGGTAAGTGTATTTTCCAGGTAAGTGTATCCTCCAGGTAAGTGTATCCTCCAGGTAAGTGTATCCTCCAGGTAAGTGTATCCTCCAGGTAAGTGTATTTTCCAGGTAAGTGTATCCTCCAGGTAAGTGTATTCTCCAGGTAAGTGTATCCTCCACGTAAGTGTATCCTCCAGGTAAGTGTATTCTCCGGGTAAGTGTATTCTCCAGGTAAGTGTATCCTCCAGGTAAGTGTATCCTCCAGGTAAGTGTATCCTCTTGATCAGTATACCCTCCAGGTTTGTAGATGGATGATTCAGAGAACCATTTATCATACCCTCCAGGTCATTGTACCCTCCAAGTTAGTGTATTCTCCAGGTGAGTGTACCCTCCAGGTGAGTATCATCCAGGATGGCGGCACCTAGCTGGGATGACAGCACCTAGTTAGGAAGGCAGTACCTAATTCGGATGACAGCACATAGTTAGGATAGTAGCACCTATTTAGAATAGCATCACCTAGTTAGGATAGCATCACCTAGTTAGGATGGCAGCACCTAGTTAGGATGGCAGTACCTACTTAGGATGGTCGACTCCACCTGGAAGACTAACCATGCTTCTGGCTAACTAAGATGACACGTAGGTGTGTGGGTTTGTATGACGTGTATCCAGTACAGGACACATGCCCCAGTGATGAGTGTTAATGTACTCTTGTTAGTGCAGTCGAGTAGCATAACAATTGTCACTAAGGAATCCTGCCTGTCAGAGTGTTGTCAGGTGGCAGGTCACTAACCGCAGGTAGTTTATATGTGGTAAGTGAGGTGTAGGTTAGGTTACGCTAGGTTAGGACGGGGAATTATTTTCTCAGATGTGTGATGTTACCATGGTTGTTTAATGTAATTAGAGACAAAGGTTGAGAAAGAAGTGAACAGTAGGGTGTCGGGGAGAAGTGTGGGGTTAAAAAATAACGAATTTGATATAAAGTGGGTGTCACAGTTGCTCTTTTGCTACTTAAACATTGACGGAAACCGACCAAGTGAAAAGTAAAGTCGGTGGTAGCAGAGAATTCCTTCAACACAGCGCCTGGGCCCAGGCTGACCATCAAGTCTACAGGAACAAGCAAACACTACCGACCCGTAAAGCCAAGGAGCACCTGGAGGTCAGGCTCAAAGGAAGGCAGGTCACACACACACGAGGTCACGAAACTGCGAGATCAAACACAGCGGTTGCTTGTCCTCGTATGTGACCTGTCTTTCTCCGGGTCTGGCCTGCTAGTGCTCCTCTCCTTTACGGGTCGGTACGTCTGTTCCTGTAACCTTGAAGGTCAGTCTTAGGCGAGGCCTAACACTGACCTCCCTACTGCCAGTCATCATTTTTTACAGTTATCTTTTAGGAGATTCTGAAGCCACAAAGGTAGGTAGAGGAATTTCGGAGGTTATGTAAAGAAGGAAATTTAAAGGGAATATAGGAAAGCTTAAGGTGATAAGGGGAACAAAAATTCTAGGTAAAGAAAGACTGGATATCAGACTGGAGGGAGTATGGAGGAGGTAAATGTGATCAGATAATTAGAAGTGGACTGATCGGAGAATTGAGCTGTGAAAGATGAGGTGATAACAAGAAGTTGAAGAAAATAATGTTAGGTGGTACGTTGACGTTGCTGTGGAGACAAAGAACCTTATTCATTGAGGCAAATAGAGAAATGTACCAGAGTACAGTGGTACCGACACTGTTACATAGGTGTGAAGCATGGACTTTACACGTTGCAGCGAGGAGGAAGATAGTGGCAGGAGAGATGTCGTGTGTGAAGGCAATATGTAGTGTGAACTTTACGTAGAAAATTCGAAACTTGAAGAGCAGGAGGCCAAGGAGAAGATTGTTAAAGTGATTTGAGCATATAAAAAGATTGGAAGAAAATAGGATAATTAAGATGGTATGTAAATCCGTGATGGAGGGAAGGATGGGTACGTGTCATCCAAGAAAAGTTGATCGTGTTGGATAGGAGTTAGAGAAGGGAAGCAGATTTTATAATTTGACATGCTATTGGAGTGTGAGCAAGTTAAATAAACATCTATGAAAGGAATTCAGGGAAAATGGTTAGCCGGACTTGAATCCTGGATGTGGGGAGAAGAGTGCCTGCACTCTGAAGGAGGAGATCGGGGGGGGGGGATGTTGTGGGTCACAGGGTCATCAGAACTGTGATATCAGCACACTTCTAACAAGACAGCGATTGAATGAATGATGGTGACAGTGTTTCTTTATTTTGGGAGTCAACCTGCCTCGGCGAGAGACACCTGGTATTTTAAAATAATTATAATTTAAACGAGAATCAGTTACTAACATCAAGTTTTTATTAAAATTGAAAAAAAAGTAATATGGTTGGTTTCAGCAGAGGTGGGATTTAAATCCCCTCCACTCCATTAAAGGCTCCAGCTTCCCTCAGATTTAAACTCACTGTGATGCCTAAGTTCTTCTGGGTAATCCCATTAAATCCCCCATCATCTGGAGTAATTACTGGGAGCCAACTGTACCATGCACCAGTTGACCCTCTCTCTCTCTCTCTCTCTCTCTCTCTCTCTCTCTCTCTCTCTCTCTCTCCCTGTCTCTCTCTCTCACTCTCTCTCTCTCTCTCGCTCGCTCTCTCTCTCTCTCTCTCTCTCTCTCTCTCTCTCTCTCTCTCTCTCTCTCTCTCTCTCTCTCTCTCTCTCTCTCTCTCTCTCTCTCTCTCTCTCTCTCTCTCTCTCTCTCTCTCTTCTTCTAGCAAACGGGAATTTTTTCCTCTAGCTGGAGAGATATTTTTAAGCTAACTTTATAATAATAATAATAATAATAATAATAATAATAATAATAATAATAATAATAATAATAATAATAATAATAATAATAACAATAATAATAATAATAATAATAATAATAATAATAACAATAATAATAATAATAATAATAATAATAATAATAATAATAACAATAATAATAATAACAATAATAATAATAATAATAATAATAATAATAACAATAATAATAATAATAATAATAATAATAATAATAATAATAATAATAATAATAATAATAATAATAACAATAATAATGCATACACAGAGACGCTCTGTTCACCCTACGGTGATAACACCTGTGTCATCATGAGAGGTTATGTGATAACACCTGTGTCATCATGAGAAATTATGTGATAACACCTGTGTCATCATGAGAGGTTATGTGATAACACCTGTGTCATCATGAGAAGTTATGTGATAACACCTGTGTCATCATGAGAGGTTATGTGATAACACCTGTGTCATCATGAGAGGTTATGTGATAACACCTGTGTCATCATGAGAGGTTATGTGATAACACCTGTGTCATCATGAGAGGTTATGTGATAACACCTGTGTCATCATGAGAGGTTATGTGATAACACCTGTGTCATCATGAGAGGTTATGTGATAACACCTGTATCATGAGAGGTTATGTGATAACACCTGTGTCATCATGAGAGGTTATGTGATAACACCTGTGTCATCATGAGAGGTTATGTGATAACACCTGTGTCATCATGAGAGGTTATGTGATAACACCTGTGTCATCATGAGAGGTTATGTGATAACATGAGAGGTTATGTGATAACACCTGTGTCATCATGAGAGGTTATGTGATAACACCTGTATCATGAGAGGTTATGTGATAACACCTGTGTCATCATGAGAGGTTATGTGATAACACCTGTGTCATCATGAGAGGTTATGTGATAACACCTGTGTCATCATGAGAGGTTATGTGATAACACCTGTGTCATCATGAGAGGTTATGTGATAACACCTGTGTCATCATGAGAGGTTATGTGATAACACCTGTGTCATCATGAGAGGTTATGTGATAACACCTGTGTCATCATGAGAGGTTATGTGATAACACCTGTGTCATCATGAGAGGTTATGTGATAACACCTGTGTCATCATGAGAGGTTATGTGATAACACCTGTGTCATCATGAGAAGTTATGTGATAACACCTGTGTCATCATGAGAGGTTATGTGATAACACCTGTGTCATCATGAGAGGTTATGTGATAACACCTGTGTCATCATGAGAGGTTATGTGATAACACCTGTGTCATCATGAGAGGTTATGTGATAACACCTGTGTCATCATGAGAGGTTATGTGATAACACATGTGTCATCATGAGAGGTTATGTGATAACACCTGTGTCATCATGAGAGGTTATGTGATAACACCTGTGTCATCATGAGAGGTTATGTGATAACACCTGTGTCATCATGAGAGGTTATGTGATAACACCTGTGTCATCATGAGAGGTTATGTGATAACACCTGTATCATGAGAGGTTATGTGATAACACCTGTGTCATCATGAGAGGTTATGTGATAACACCTGTGTCATCATGAGAGGTTATGTGATAACACCTGTGTCATCATGAGAGGTTATGTGATAACACCTGTGTCATCATGAGAGGTTATGTGATAACACCTGTGTCATCATGAGAGGTTATGTGATAACACCTGTGTCATCATGAGAGGTTATGTGATAACACCTGTGTCATCATGAGAGGTTATGCAACAACCGTCTCTATGTCCAGGAGATATTATATAGAAATGGTAAAAATAAAGATGACAGGAATTATTCCTATATAAAACAAGGAGTGAATACGGGTGAGGTTTGAACTCGCGGCGAGTGAGTCGTAAAACTCCAGGCCAGCGCGTAACCCACTGGGCCAGGATCACACGCTGACTGATGTCCAGGAGGCCGTGAAGTCAATAATCCATAAAAAGTTCACAAATTATGTTACTTAATCTGCGAGGAGGGAAGACCATTAACGTAGCTATTCCTGCAACCTCAAACAGGTAATTAAAATTGTTAATTTTGCAGAGGGAAGTGTTTCTTTCACCCCTTCAACGCCAGCACTTTGTGCAGTGTTGTGAAGGCAGTTTAGGGCCACTACTGCTTTTCGCATGTGTTGTGAAGGCAGTTTAGGGCCACTACTGCTTTTCGCATGTGTTGTGAAGGCAGTTTAGGGCCACTACTGCTTTTCGCATGTGTTGTGAAGGCAGTTTATGTAAACTGCCGCAAGGTGGGTAAATCTTTTGAACAGGTGGTGAATCATGTGACGAATTTGTTGATAAACACTCGATATTAATAATCAGTCACAGATAATATAAAAAAAATTTTGCTGAAAATAAGTGTACAAGAACCGAGGGAAAATTTCAGTGAAGAATGAATGAGAGAGAGTGAGTGAATGTGAGACAGACAAGTAGTGGAGTGGACACACAGACTCTGCCGAGTGGACACACACACTCTGCCGAGTGGACACACAGACTCTGCCGAGTGGACACACAGACTCTGCTGAGTGGACACACAGACTGCCGAGTGGACACACAGACTCTGCCGAGTGGACACACAGACTCTGCCGAGTGGACACACAGACTCTGCCGAGTGGACACACTCGTACGCATTCACGTACAAACAGTGTTTAATTCTTCATTACAGACCGTAGGAGACAGATGCTACGAACCTTCAACACCAGGAAGAAGCTTGAGGATAGTGTCCAGCATCACCTGGAGATGCATCAGATGAGTAACATCGGTGGTGTATGAGAGACTGTTGTGTAGGAGTATCCCAGGAGATAAACACTTTCTGAGATACTCACACCAGCCCATCAGACACTAACAATCATTCCACCGTCTATGTCACTTAGATCACATTTCTTCACCATTCTCATGTTCAGTGGAACAATAACTGACCACGTGTGGCCACGTGACTGGCTGATTAGATATTTGCATTAACGAATAGGTGTAACTAATAAAGCGGCCACTGAGTGTATACCCCTCCACGGGTACATGTACTAATCCTATCATTGTACTCACATCAAGAGAAGGTAATAATCGTGACACGAACGAAAATGGACTCAACGAAAGACAGGAAATTCGTAACATGTAAAAATCACAATAACATTACGATATTTTAATAAAATATTATATTCAAACAGACCCTTAAGTTTAACTATTGTTGAAATAATCATTGTTCACCTTCACTACTTGCAAACTAATGAATAAATGCTACTAATTATTATTATTATTATTATTACGTGGGTAAGAAAGAGAGAAGCTGGTTGAGATTATGTAGTTAAACGGGAATGAAAAGTAATCAGGTTGGAGCCAAGAAAAAGGATAGTTCGTGTTCCCTGGATCAAGAGCCCTTCACTGGCATCAGGACACATCCCCAGAGAGAAAAAAGATTAGTAATATAGACGAGACAGAGAGACTGATACTTCAGAAATTTAAGATTCGGAAATAATACGACGGAATATGATAATTAACTGATTTGACTACAGTGTTATATCCAGAACTATGTGTTATATCCAGAACTATGTGTTATATCCAGAACTATGTGTTATATCCAGAACTATGTGTTATATCCAGAACTATGTGTTATATCCAGAACTATGTGTTATATCCAGAACTATGTGTTATATCCAGAACTATGTGTTATATCCAGAACTATGTGTTATATCCAGAACTATGTGTTATATCCAGAACTATGTGTTATATCCAGAACTATGTGTTATATCCAGAACTATGTGTTATATCCAGAACTATGTGTTATATCCAGAACTATGTATTATATCCAGAACTATGTATTATATCCAGAACTATGTGTTATATCCAGAACTATGTGTTATATCCAGAACTATGTGTTATATCCAGAACTATGTGTTATATCCAGAACTATGTGTTATATCCAGAACTATGTGTTATATCCAGAACTATGTGTTATATCCAGAACTATGTGTTATATCCAGAACTATGTGTTATATCCAGAACTATGTGTTATATCCAGAACTATGTGTTATATCCAGAACTATGTGTTATATCCAGAACTATGTATTATATCCAGAACTATGTATTATATCCAGAACTATGTGTTATATCCAGAACTATGTGTTATATCCAGAACTATGTGTTATATCCAGAACTATGTGTTATATCCAGAACTACGTGTTATATCCAGAACTATGTGTTATATCCAGAACTATGTGTTATATCCAGAACTATGTGTTATATCCAGAACTATGTGTTATATCCAGAACTATGTGTTATATCCAGAACTATGTGTTATATCCAGAACTATGTGTTATATCCAGAACTATGTGTTATATCCAGAACTATGTATTACATCCAGAACTATGTATTACATCCAGAACTATGTATTACATCCAGAACTATGTATTACATCCAGAACTATGTATTACATCCAGAACTATGTATTACATCCAGAATTATATATTACATCCAGAACTATATAATATAACCAAGACATCCATAACTATATAATATAACCATGACATCCAGGACTATATAATATAACCAAAACATCCAGGACTATATAATATAACCAAGACATCCATAACTATATAATATAACCAAAACATACAGGACTATATAATATAACCATGACATCCAGAACTATATAATATAACCACGACATCAAGAACTATATAATATAACCAAGACATCCATAACTATATAATATAACCATGACATCCATAACTATATAATATAACCAAGACATCCAGAACTATATAATATAACCAAGACATCCATAACTATATAATATAACCAAGACATCCAGGACTATATAATATAACCAAGACATCCATAACTATATAATATAACCAAGACATCCAGGACTATATAATATAACCAAGACATCCATAACTATATAATATAACCAAGACATCCAGGACTATATAATATAACCAAGACATCCAGGACTATATAATATAACCAAGACATCCATAACTATATAATATAACCAAGACATCCATAACTATATAATATAACCATGACATCCATAACTATATAATATAACCATGACATCCATAACTATATAATATAACCATGACATCCATAACTATATAATATAACCATGACATCCATAACTATATAATATAACCATGACATCCATAACTATATAATATAACCATGACATCCATAACTATATAATATAACCATGACATCCATAACTATATAATATAACCATGACATCCATAACTATATAATATAACCATGACATCCATAACTATATAATATAACCATGACATCCATAACTATATAATATAACCATGACATCCAGAACTATATAATATAACCAAGACATCCAGAACTATATAATATAACCAAGACATCCAGGTCTATATAATATAACCAAGACATCCAGGACTATATAATATAACCAAGACATCCAGGACTATATAATATAACCAAGACATCCAGAACTATATAATATAACCAAGACATCCAGGACTATATAATATAACCAAGACATCCAGAACTATATAATATAACCATGACATCCAGAACTATATAATATAACCAAGACATCCAGAACTATATAATATAACCA
The DNA here is from genome assembly GCF_038502225.1 of Cherax quadricarinatus. Taxonomy (NCBI): domain Eukaryota; kingdom Metazoa; phylum Arthropoda; class Malacostraca; order Decapoda; family Parastacidae; genus Cherax; species Cherax quadricarinatus. Next base: position 3,430,249 of record NC_091321.1, on the reverse strand, counting down.
TGACATCCAGAACTATATAATATAACCAAGACATCCAGAACTATATAATATAACCATGACATCCAGAACTATATAATATAACCATGACATCCAGAACTATATAATATAACCATGACATCCAGAACTATATAATATAACCATGACATCCAGAACTATATAATATAACCATGACATCCAGAACTATATAATATAACCATGACATCCAGAACTATATAATATAACCAAGACATCCAGAACTATATAATATAACCATGACATCCAGAACTATATAATATAACCAAGACATCCAGAACTATATAATATAACCATGACATCCAGAACTATATAATATAACCATGACATCCAGAACTATATAATATAACCATGACATCCAGAACTATATAATATAACCATGACATCCAGGACTATATAATATAACCATGACATCCAGAACTATATAATATAACCATGACATCCAGGACTATATAATATAACCAAGACATCCAGGACTATATAATATAACCATGACATCCAGAACTATATAATATAACCATGACATCCAGGACTATATAATATAACCATGACATCCAGGACTATATAATATAACCAAGACATCCAGAACTATATAATATAACCAAGACATCCAGAACTATATAATATAACCATGACATCCAGGACTATATAATATAACCATGACATCCAGGACTATATAATATAACCATGACATCCAGAACTATATAATATAACCATGACATCCAGGACTATATAATATAACCATGACATCCAGAACTATATAATATAACCAAGACATCCAGAACTATATAATATAACCATGACATCCAGAACTATATAATATAACCATGACATCCAGAACTATATAATATAACCAAGACATCCAGAACTATATAATATAACCAAGACATCCAGAACTATATAATATAACCAAGACATCCAGAATTATATAATATAACCAAGACATCCAGAACTATATAACCAAGACATCCAGCAGTAATATAGTCACTATATCTGTCAACTTTAAAAGTTAAATATTCGTTACAGTAAACATTTGATAAAAAATATAACATTAGCCAACAAAATTGATCTTTTTATCAAGTTGAGAAACCAAATTGTTCATTTTAACTTTAATAAATTGATGATAAATCTGGTTTAGTCTATCACGTCAAACTTTAAGAAATATTAAGATCAACATTTTTCTATTTAAGGTTGAAGAGCCAGGTGGTATATACTAAAAAAAAAAACTCTGTTTATGTAGGCTTTTTCGTTAATTTTCCCCACAAAATATAAGTGTGTGTAGGCAGCAGCAGCAGTGAGGCTGCTTGACAGTCATGGTGTAGGCAGCAGCAGCGAGGCTGCCTGACAGTCATGGTGTAGTCAGCAGCAGCGAGGCTGCCTGATAGTCATGGTGTAGTCAGCAGCAGCGAGGCTGCCTGATAGTCATGGTGTAGGCAGCAGCAGCGAGGCTGCCTGACAGTCATGGTGTAGTCAGCAGCAGCGAGGCTGCCTGATAGTCATGGTGTAGGCAGCAGCAGCGAGGCTGCCTGATAGTCATGGTGTAGGCAGCAGCAGCGAGGCTGCCTGACAGTCATGGTGTAGGCAGCAGGAGCGAGGCTGCCTGACAGTCATGGTGTAGGCAGCAGCAGCGAGGCTGCCTGACAGTCATGGTGTAGGCAGCAGCAGCGAGGCTGCCTGACAGTCATGGTGTAGGCAGCAGGAGCGAGGCTGCCTGATAGTCATGGTGTAGGCAGCAGCAGCGAGGCTGCCTGATAGTCATGGTGTAGGCAGCAGCAGCGAGGCTACCTGATAGTCATGGTGTAGGCAGCAGCAGCGAGGCTACCTGATAGTCATGGTGTAGGCAGCAGCAGCGAGGCTGCCTGACAGTCATGGTGTAGGCAGCAGCAGCGAGGCTGGCTGACAGTCATGGCTGTTAAACACCAATAAACAGCAGATCGGAGAGAGGAGCTTACCAGTGTTTGACTTTGTTAATGGTTCAAGTAGGACCGAAACGTCGTGGTAAACTCCTCTCTCCTGTGTGCGGGTTATTTGTATATTGTTCCAGTCACGGTATTGTCCCGTGTTGTTCTTCCCGTATTGCAACCATTGTTAGCCAGGGTAATCAATCAGCTAAAGTTGCGGAAATTCACAATCACAGGAAGCGCATTTGCTGGAGCAAAGGCGCTTCCTGTGATTGTATTTGCTTGGACCCCCTTCTTTTTTCTGCAACACTGCAAGCTCTTGATGTGTAGATTGCAACACGAAAGGCTTAGAGCTATCATACAACTCCCCCAGTGGTTGTTTTGTATCTTGTATCGATTGTTCGTGATTTCTGAATAACACACACACACACACACACACACACACACACACACACACACACACACACACACACACACACACACACATATATATATATATATATATATATATATATATATATATATATATATATATATATATATATATATATGTATATATATATATATATATATTTATATATATATATATTTATATATATATATATATATATATATATATATATATATATATATATATATAGAGATATATATATATAGATATATATATATATATAGAGAGAGAGAGAGAGAGAGAGAGAGAGAGAGAGAGAGAGAGAGAGAGAGAGAGAGAGAGAGAGAGAGAGGGAGAGAGAGAATGTCGAACCTTGTATATGCACCCTAGCTAATTGGATGGATGGTAATCAGGAGGAAGGCAGCAGCCAGGGTCAGGGCACAACTGGCAGTGCTTGGAGCACCAAGTATCCATCCTGTTTACAAGGTTCGTTGCTTGAACACTAATGGTATCCTCAACAAACTTGACGGCTGACCTGGCTCGGGATGTCCTCCCGGGAAAATTAACGATCTTTGAGCCACTTTAAGCATCTGAACCCATTATAATAATTCTCATCCCATTGCCTATTATAATAATCTCAATAAGAGGAAAAGCTACCGGAACGATTCCACATATTCCCGAGGTAGGTCCTCCACACGCAGCTGGGAATCTCACAAACCACCTGGAAACAAAGATAAATCAAGATACCAGTATCCTCGATGCTCCATCCACCATCAAGGCATGACTCAACTTGCTACTCTGACAATGTTTGCTTTGTGATGAATGGTTTGAAAAACCGACAAGTTGAAGACTGAGACACTTATGCAGCATATGGGAATCTTTATTCAGGAAACGTTTCGCCACACAGTGGACTGATGAAGCCACTCTGTGGCGAAACGTTTCCTGAATAAAGATTCCCATATGCTGCATAAGTGTCTCAGTCTTCAACTTGTCGGTTTTTCAAACCATTCATCACAACTGTCGGACACTGCAGCATCATGGGATCTTGTTACAAAGAATTCTTCAACACTTGTTCAACCTTCGGACGAAGACCTACTTCGACTAGTGGATGGTACCACTATGACCCCGCCTCCGCCTGCTTCACCTCACCTCTCTACAGTATATAAGCCACTTCTACGGCCCTATGCTGTACATTCTACAAGATTGATGGACTGAACACATCGACTCCAGGCTGAGGGACTGATTACCTCATACTCCTCCTCTCCTTACGCCTTCCTCTTTGTATTGGACTGATGAAGCCACTGTGTGGCGAAACGTTTCCTGAATAAAGATTCCCATATGCTGCATAAGTGTCTCAGTCTTCAATGTTTGCTTTGTCGTGTTGGCCAGAGGCAGCAAGTCACTAGCCTCGACGATCACCGGATCATTAATACATTTCCCCAGAACTGACAACCTGAGCAGCCTTTCTCATCAACACAAAAGGGAAAGAGAAAGACCTAACAGTCTCTCCAGTGACGGGGAGATAATCAGAGTGCAGGTGAGCAAAACAAAAATGGAGAGGACGATAGAGTTGGGGCAATCAGGGTAATCAGGGAGAACCCTGAATTGCCCAGAGAATTAGAAAATCAAAAAGAAAAATTGACGAAGAAGTAATGGAAGCTTTATGTTCGACCATCTTAAAGGCACTTCAAGACGACGACGATTGATGGAGATGGAGAGAAGTGAGAAATTCAAGAATATTCCAGACGATGTGGGAGGTAATTAGGCAGGTATGAGAGAGTTCCTGAATGGAGTTCAGTGGGAAAGAGAAATAGGATGCATGACAGTACATGACATGACATGGAAGTTACTCAAGATTTTCCTGGAAGTTACTGACAGATTTGTACTAATGAGGAAGGAAGAAAATTTTAAGTACAGAGAGAGGCCATGGTACAGACACACGTAGACAGAGACATAGATACAGGCACAGACCACTCACACACACACACACACACACACACACACACACACACACACACACACACACACACACACACACACACACATACACACACAGTGGAGGCGGGAACCATACATAGTTTTAAGGCGAGGTATGATAAAGCTCATGGAGCAGGGAGAGAGAGGACCTAGTAGCAATCAGTGAAGAAGCGGCGCCAGGAGCTGTGACTCGACCCCTGCAACCACAAATAGGTGAGTACAAATAGGTGAGTACACACACACACACATACACACACACACACACACACACACACACACTGAGTTATAGAAGACAAATGCAGTTCCAGTTTTCAGGAAAGGAGTCAGACAGGCAGCATTAAACTACAGACCTGTGTCACTGACATGTATAATATGCAAAGTCACTGAGAAGATTATCAGAAGAAGAGTGGCAGAGCACATTGTAAACATTATGGTCATACAAAGCAGTCAGCACGGCTTCAGTGATGGAAAATCCTGTGTCACAAAACTACCTGAGTTCTATCAGAAGGTAGGAGAATTAAGACAGGAAAGAGAGGAATGGGTAGGTTGCATCTTTTTGGACTGTAAGAAGGTTTTCGACACAGTACCACACAAGAGATTGGTTCAAAAGCAAGAGAAGCAGGAATAGTAGTAGGGAAAGTACTGTAGTGGATCAAGGAATACCTGACAGGAAGGAAAAAACGAGTATTGGTAAGAGACAAGATGTCGAGTGGAGTTCCACAAGGGTCAGTCCTAGGTCGGGTGCTGTTTCCTGTATATGTGAATGACATGACGGAAGGGATAGATTCTGAGGTGTCCCTGATCGCAGACGATGTGAAGCTAATGAGGAGAATACAAGCCGCCGAGGATCAGGTAAGCCTGCAAGGGTATCTGGACAGGCTGGAAGCCTCATCCGCTAAATGGCTCCTGGATTTTAACCACGCCAAGTTCAAAGTTAGGAAGCTTGAGGAAGGATAAAGGAGACTGCAGACGGAGTACAGTCTAAGAGCTCAAAGGCTGCAAAACTCACTCAAAAAAAAAAAAAGGATCTTGGGGTGAGCATCATACCGGGACATCTCCTGAGGTGCACATCAACCAAATAACTGCTGCAGCATCTGGGCTCCTGGCAAACCTGAGAATAGCATTTCAACATTTAATTAAGGGTTCATTCACGAGTTTGTACACCATGTACCCTAGACCCACACTGGGGTATGCAGCACCAGTATGGAACCCACACCTGGTCCAAAACGTCAAGAAATCAGATAAAGTTCAAAGTGCAAAGGTTTGCAATAAGACTAGTCCCGGAGGTGAGGGTTATGTCCTACGAGGAGAGAATAAGGCAACTCGACTTGATAACAATGAAGGACAGGAGGGGTAGAGGGGACATGATAATAACATATAAAATACGGAGAGAAATTGATACGATGGATAGGGACAGAGATGTGACGCAGCAACAAGGGGTCATAGCTGGAGGTTGAAAAGATAGATGAATCACAGGGATGTTAGGAAGTACTTCTTCAGTCATCGAGTTGTCAGGAAGCGGAACAGTCTGGAAATTATGTAGTGGAGGCAGGACCCATACATAGCTTTAAGAAGAGGTACGATAAAGCTCATGGAGCAGGGAGAGAGTGGCCCTAGTAGCGATCAGCGATGAGGCGGGGTCAGGAGCTATGAATCGACCCCTGCAACCACAAATAGGTGAGAGCACATGCACACAGAGGACATTATTTTTATAAGCAAAAAGAAGCGCTAAACCACAAAGAGTCAAACAGCAGATGACGGAGAGAAATTTATAACAAGTGATGGTGTTGTGGTGTTCCCTGGCGCCAGCAAGTGTTGTGGTGTTCCCTGGCGCCAGCAAGTGTTGTGGTGTTCCCTGGCGCCAGCAAGTGTTGTGGTGTTCCCTGGCGCCAGCAAGTGTTGTGGTGTTACCTGGCGCTAGCAAGTGTTGTGGTGTTACCTGGGACCAGCAAGTGTTGTGGTGTTCCCTGGCGCCAGCAAGTGTTGTGGTGTTCCCTGGGACCAGCAAGTGTTGTGGTGTTCC
>NC_091321.1:3401445-3421445 GCF_038502225.1 Cherax quadricarinatus | reverse complement strand
AGGGTTAGGGGAGACATGATAACAACATACAAAATACTGCATGGAATAGACAAGGTGGGCAGAGACAGGATGTTCAAGAGATGGGACACAGAAACAAGAGGTCACAATTGGAGCTGAAGACTCAGATGAGTCAATGGGTTGTTAGGAAGTATTTCTTCAGTCACAGAGTTGTCAGGAAGTGGAATAGTCTAGCAAGTGATGCAATGGAGGCAGGAACCATACATAGCTTTAAGACGAGGTATGATAAAGCTCATGGAACAGAGAGAGAGAGGACCTAGTAGCGATCATTGTAGATGCGGGTTCAGGAGCTGAGTCTCGACCCCTGGAACCACAATTAGGTGAGTGTACACACACACACACACACACACACACACACACACACACACACACACACACACACACACACACACACACACACACACACACACACTTGTTTCTCGAATAAAAAAAAATATCTTTCAGAACATTAAGGTGTTGTAGATGACTCAGTGTTCGTCACACACGAAGCTCTGAGGCGCAACTGGTAGTCTGCAACACCAGCACATGCAACACCAGCACATGCAACACACCCTGATTAAGCAACTCAATATACTGGAGAAAGTTAAGTTAGTAAAACTTGTCTAAGAGTTAAGGGATATTAACTATAACGCGAGACTGGACGAACTTCACCGCGGTGACATTAAACGATGTAAGTGCAAGGCAGGTCCAGGTAGGTTGGCCAGGACCCGTCCTGACCCGGGTCTTCTTCATGCCGTGACCCGGCAAGGACGGGTCCTGACCCGGGTCTTCTTCATGCCGTGACCCGGCAAGGACGGGTCCTGACCCGGGTCTTCTCCATGCCGTGACCCGGCAAGGACGGGTCCTGACCCGGGTCTTCTTCATGCCGTGACCAGGCAAGCCCAAGGCAACACACGATAAAGAGGATTTGAAACCGTGAATGGGAATAAGCTGTTTTAGAGGCGGGAAATTGGTACTCATGGGTACAGTTGTAAGTGGAGCACAGCAATGAATCACAGGGATGTTAGTGCGGTCAGGCAGTGGAGTGACCTGGAAGGCAGGATGCACACATAGCTTTAAGAATAGTTATGGTAGGGCTGCCGATGCTAGGAGGGTGTAAACTCAGCAATCGCCGGTTAAGAGGCAGGGCCAGACACCGAGACCCGACCCCTGCAGCCACAAATAGGGAGGTACACATTCAATACTGGCGTGACGCCTGATGGCTTCCGACTGGTAATGTATTTGGAGACAATTTAGTGGGATTGTGCGAGTTTTTTCAGTCTAAATTTGTATCTAAAGTGTGAATAAAATACCCATACTCAAGCGAATGTCTGAATATCAGGAAAAAAATATACAGGGTGGAAGAAAATTCGAGTCAAAGAGAAACAAGTGCTAAGCGCCGGTCCTTGTTTATATGATCATAGAAACCAGAGACGCGAACACTTGTAATAATGTTGGAAGAATTACCAACATGTTAGGTCAAAAGGACACCTCTCTCTATACCTATATATACACTCTGTGTCCTTGTATTGTTTGTAGCATCTTGACAAAGCTCATGGAGAGCGAAATGTTGCTACAGGAAAATGTCTAATTAGTTACACTTGTGTTGTTTTACCTAATTTATAAACACTTGTTATCCCCGACACAAACGCAACGATTAATGTAGATGGAAGTGTATGGAAGCTGGAGTCACCTGTGTTTAAACCAGGGAGAGTGAACAACAGAAATGTGGCAAGAACACCACACGACAGTTAAGAGGTTGGTCACAGGACTGACAGAGAGCAACAGGGACTCCGTGGATCCTAGGACACTAACGTACCCTGGGACACTAACACACCCTGGGACACCAGCACACCCTGGGACACCAGCATACCCTGGGACACCAACACACCCTGAGACACCAACACACCCTGAAACACCAACACACCCTGAGACACCAACACACCCTGAGACACCAACACACGCTGAGACACCAACACACCCTGAGAACCCAACACACCCTGAGACACCAACACACCCTGAGACACCAACACACCCTGAGACACCAACACACCCTGAGACACCAACACACCCTGAGATACCAACACACCCTGAGACACCAACACACACTGAGACACCAGCACACCCTGAGACACCAGCACACCCTGAGACACCAGCACACCCTGAGACACCAGCACACCCTGAGACACCAACACACACTGAGACACCAGTACACCCTGAGACACCAACACACACTGAGACACCAGCACACCCTGAGACACCAGCACACCCTGAGACACCAACACACACTGAGACACCAGCACACCCTGAGACACCAGCACACCCTGAGACACCAGCACACCCTGAGACACCAACACACACTGAGACACCAACACACCCTGAGACACCAACACACACTGAGACACCAACACACCCTGAGACACCAACACACCCTGAGACACCAACACACCCCGAGACACCAACACACCCTGAGACACCAACACACCCTGAGACACCAACACACCCTGAGACACCAACACTCCCTGAGACACCAACACACCCTGAGACACCAACACACCCTGAAACACCAACACACCCTGAGACACCAACACACCCTGGGACACCAACACACCCTGAGACACCAACACACCCTGAGACACCAACACACCCTGAAACACCAACACACCCTGAGACACCAACACACCCTGAGACACCAACACACCCTGAGACACCAACACTCCCTGAGACACCAACACACCCTGAGACACCAACACACCCTGAAACACCAACACACCCTGAGACACCAACACACCCTGGGACACCAACACACCCTGAGACACCAACACACCCTGAGACACCAACACACCCTGAGACACCAACACATCCTGAGACACCAACACACCCTGAAACACCAACACACCCTGAGACACCAACACACCCTGGGACACCAACACACCCTGAGACACCAACACACCCTGGGACACCAACACACCCTGAGACACCAACACACCCTGAGACACCAACACACCCTGAGACACCAACACACCCTGAGACACCAACACACCCTGAAACACCAATACACCCTGAGACACCAACACACCCTGGGACACCAACACACCCTGAGACACCAACACACCCTGAGACACCAACACACCCTGAGACACCAACACACACTGAGACACCAACACACCCTGAGACACCAACACACCCTGAGACACCAACACACCCTGAGACACCAACACACCCTGAGACACCAACACACCCTGAGACACCAACACACCCTGGGACACCAACACACCCTGGGACACCAACACACCCTGGGACACCAACACACCCTGAGACACCAACACACCCTGAGACACCAACACACCCTGAAACACCAACACACCCTGAGACACCAACACACCCTGGGACACCAACACACCCTGGAACACCAACACACCCTGGGACACCAACACACCCTGGGACACCAACACACCCTGAGACACCAACACACCCTGAGACACCAACACACCCTGAAACACCAACACACCCTGAGACACCAACACACCCTGAGACACCAACACACCCTGAGACACCAACACACCCTGAGACACCAACACACCCTGAAACACCAACACACCCTGAGACACCAACACACCCTGAGACACCAACACACCCTGAGACACCAACACACCCTGAGACACCAACACACCCTGAGACACCAACACACCCTGAGACACCAACACACCCTGAAACACCAACACACCCTGAGACACCAACACACCCTGGGACACCAACACACCCTGTGACACCAACACACCCTGAGACACCAACACACCCTGAGACACCAACACACCCTGAGACACCAACACACCCTGGGACACCAGCACACCCTGAGACACCAACACACCCTGGGACACCAACACACCCTGAGACACCAACACACCCTGAGACACCAACACACCCTGGGACACCAACACACCCTGGGACACCAACACACCCTGAGACACCAACACACCCTGAGACACCAACACACCCTGAGACACCAACACACCCTGAGACACCAACACACCCTGAGACACCAACTCACCCTGGGACACCAACACACCCTGAGACACCAACACACCCTGAGACACCAACACACCCTGAGACACCAACACACCCTGAGACACCAACACACCCTGGGACACCAACACACCCTGAGACACCAACACACCCTGAGACACCAACACACCCTGAGACACCAACACACCCTGGGACACCAACACACCCTGGGACACCAACACACCCTGAGACACCAACACACCCTGAGACACCAACACACCCTGAGACACCAACACACCCTGGGACACCAGCACACCCTGAGACACCAACACACCCTGGGACACCAACACACCCTGAGACACCAACACACCCTGAGACACCAACACACCCTGGGACACCAACACACCCTGGGACACCAACACACCCTGAGACACCAACACACCCTGAGACACCAACACACCCTGAGACACCAACACACCCTGAGACACCAACACACCCTGAGACACCAACACACCCTGAGACACCAACACACCCTGAGACACCAACACACCCTGGGACACCAGCACACCCTGAGACACCAACACACCCTGGGACACCAACACACCCTGAGACACCAACACACCCTGAGACACCAACACACCCTGGGACACCAACACACCCTGGGACACCAACACACCCTGAGACACCAACACACCCTGAGACACCAACACACCCTGAGACACCAACACACCCTGAGACACCAACACACCCTGAGACACCAACACACCCTGGGACACCAACACACCCTGAGACACCAACACACCCTGAGACACCAACACACCCTGAGACACCAACACACCCTGAGACACCAACACACCCTGGGACACCAACACACCCTGAGACACCAACACACCCTGAGACACCAACACACCCTGAGACACCAACACACCCTGGGACACCAGCACACCCTGAGACACCAACACACCCTGGGACACCAACACACCCTGAGACACCAACACACCCTGAGACACCAACACACCCTGAGACACCAACACACCCTGGGACACCAACACACCCTGAGACACCAACACACCCTGAGACACCAACACACCCTGAGACACCAACACACCCTGAGGCACCAACACACCCTGAGACACCAACACACCCTGGGACACCAACACACCCTGAGACACCAACACACCCTGAGACACCAACACACCCTGAGACACCAACACACCCTGAGACACCAACACACCCTGAGACACCAACACACCCTGAGACACCAACACACCCTGAGACACCAACACACCCTGGGACACCAACACACCCTGGGACACCAACACACCCTGGGACACCAACACACCCTGGGACACCAACACACCCTGAGACACCAACACACCCTGGGACACCAACACACCCTGAGACACCAACACACCCTGGGACACCAACACACCCTGAGACACCAACACACCCTGAGACACCAACACACCCTGAGACACCAACACACCCTGAGACACCAACACACCCTGGGACACCAACACACCCTGAGACACCAACACACCCTGAGACACCAACACACCCTGAGACACCAACACACCCTGGGACACCAACACACCCTGAGACACCAACACACCCTGAGACACCAACACACCCTGAGACACCAACACACCCTGAGACACCAACACACCCTGGGACACCAACACACCCTGAGACACCAACACACCCTGAGACACCAGCACACCCTGAGACACCAACACACCCTGAGACACCAACACACCCTGAGACACCAACACACCCTGAGACACCAACACACCCTGAGACACCAACACACCCTGAGACACCAACACACCCTGGGACACCAACACACCCTGAGACACCAACACACCCTGAGACACCAACACACCCTGAGACACCAACACACCCTGGGACACCAACACACCCTGGGACACCAACACACCCTGGGACACCAACACACCCTGGGACACCAACACACCCTGGGACACCAACACACCCTGGGACACCAACACACCCTGGGACACCACCTAATACAGCATACAATACGACCAGAGTTCTGTGAGCGGTGTCCATATATTAAAATATTTATTTTTAAGTTACATCTTATTGCTAAGGTTTTTTCAGCAGGTGAACACAGTACAGTAAGTATCCTTGCTGCACATAGCTGCGTTAGTGAGGCCACGCCATTATTATGGTGTCGTAAAGTTAACCAACTTTAACTAAATGGTTAGAATAGCCGACAATGGTTACAATAACCAACAATGGTTACAATAGCCAACAATAGTTACAATAACCAACAATAGTTACAATAGCCAACAATGATTACAATAACCACAATAGTTACAATAACCAACAATAGTTACAATAGGCAACAATGGTTACAATAACCACAATAGTTACAATAACCAACAATAGTTACAATAACCAACAATAGTTACAATAGCCAACAATGGTTACAATAACCAACAATAGTTACAATAACCAACAATAGTTACAATAACCAACAATAGTTACAATAACCAACAATAGTTACAATAGCCAACAATAGTTACAATAGCCAACAATAGTTACAATAACCAACAATGGTTACAATAACCAACAATGGTTACAATAACCAACAATAGTTACAATAGCCATCAATAGTTACAATAACCAACAATAGTTACAATAACCAACAGTAGTTACAATAACCAACAATAGTTACAATAACCAACAATAGTTACAATAACCAACAATAGTTACAATAACCAACAATAGTTACAATAACCAACAATAGTTACAATAACCAACAATAGTTACAATAACCAACAATAGTTACAATAACCAACAATAGTTACAATAACCAACAATAGTTACAATAACCAACAATAGTTACAATAGCCATCAATAGTTACAATAACCAACAATAGTTACAATAAGCAACAATGGTTACAATAGCCAACAATAGTTACAATAACCAACAATAGTTACAATAACCAAAAATAGTTACAATAACCAACAATAGTTACAATAGCCATCAATAGTTACCATAACCAACAATAGTTACAATAAGCAACAATGGTTACAATAGCCAACAATAGTTACAATAACCAACAATAGTTACAATAACCAAAAATAGTTACAATAACCAACAATAGTTACAATAACCAACAATAGTTACAATAACCAACAATGGTTACAATAACCAATAATAGTTACAATAACCAACAATAGTTACAATAGCCAACAATGGTTACAATTCAAAAAGAACACAATACCGTGACTGGAACAACACACAAATAACCCGCCCAGGAGAGAGGAGCTCACAACGACGTTTCGGTCCGACTTGGACCATTTACAAAGTCACACTACCACAAAAGAGTCAGGTCAGGTAAGGTTCGTCGGGAAACAGGACAAGTGTTTCCTAACGCGGGTCTTAGTCATAAAGTGGCCCACAACTGGAGCTTTCGATCATCTGACCGTGACCTTCAACTGTCTTACCGGTTCACCCATTTAAAAATTATGGTTTTAATTATAACCATTAGTCTAACACAAAAGTGTGAGGGATCCAGTATATATATAGGGACGGGGCCGTTACTGTCCCCCCCTCACCTGTGTATACCGCCTCCCCCTTAGTACGACTTTGTAAATGGTCCAAATCGAACCGGGACGTCATATATGATTGTTATTTATGATCTGAACGAGAAAATTATATATTATATTAGTTAAAATTACTCTAATTCCTCTTGACACATCAGAGAGCAGCAAGATATATTCCAGGCATTAAAAGTACATTTTAACAGCCAGCAAACACACTTTAGTCTAGAAGACACCCAGGCTAAGTACACAGTGTAAACAAAGGCAGACAATCAATTGAAAACAGTTTTATCGTATGTGAAGACAAAGTCTCGTAAGAAAACTGTGAAAAAATATAGAGGCCTGTCGATACCTTGGACAGAATTAATAATGAAAAATGTACAATACACCCTTTATTGTACAGCAATAAAGGAATGGAACAGACTGCCCGCACATGTCAAAGCCAGTCATAGCATGAACCAGTTCAAGAAGACTGCCAAAAGGTGTCTGATGAATGTAGCTACAGAAAGGGAGGGGAATGATTTTCTATTTTTTAGCTAACATACGTGTAAATTTTACCTTATTCCTAGTAATGACCCTCGTATTGTAGATAGTCTTAATGACCCTCGTGTAGTAGATAGTCTTAATGACCCTCGTATTGTAGTCTTAATGACCCTCGTATTGTAGATAGTCTTAATGACCCTCGTGTAGTAGATAGTCTTAATGACCCTCGTGTAGTAGATAGTCTTAATGACCCTCGTGTAGTAGATAGTCTTAATGACCCTCGTGTAGTAGATAGTCTTAATGACCCTCGTGTAGTAGATAGTCTTAATGACCCTCGTGTAGTAGATAGTCTTTTTAGTATGATAATAAGATGTTATCTTCATTGTAGAATAATAAGAAAATATTATAACCTTTATATTATAATAATAAGGTAAAAGGACCCCAATGGAAATAAGTCACTCTGTCTGACATTTTTGGGTTATCCCAGGTTATCCCAGGTTATCCCAGGTTATCCCAGGTTCTCTACACATATGCTGCTATGTATGATAATTCTATGTAACTGTATTTGTGTATACCTGAATAAACTTACTTACTTACTTACTTACTTACTTACTTACTTACTTAAAGCATGATGTAGAGAAACAGGTATAAAACAGGAAGACAGAGTTTAAGACATGTCTGGTAAGATATGACAACACACGCTATGTACTCCAGGAGACACACTGTGTACTCCAGGAGACACACTGTGTACTCCAGGAGACACACTGTTTACTCCAGGAGACACACTGTGTACTCCAGGAAACAAACCATTTACTATGGGAAATACACTGTGTACTCCAGGAAATATACCGTGTACTCCTACTGGAGAGTCCTACGACTCCCGCTGAGGTGTCTTAGGAAGACTCCTGCTGGGGTGTCTTAGGACTCCTGCTGAGGTGTCCTAGGAAGACTCATGCTGAAGGGTCCTAGGGCTCCTGCTCAGCACCTCCAGTACTAGCTTTCTCCTGCTTTAGCACCTCCAGTGCTAGCTTTCTCCTGCTTTAGCACCTCCAGTGCTAGCTTTCTCCTGCTTTAGCACCTCCAGTGCTAGCTTTCTCCTGCTTTAGCACCTCCAGTGCTAGCTTTCTCCTGCTTTAGCACCTCCAGTACCAGCTTTCTCCTGCTCAGCTCCTCCAGTACTAGCTTTCTCCTGCTCAGCACTTCCGGTACTAGATTTCTCCTGCTCAGCACCTCCAGTACTAGCTTTCTCCTGCTTTAGCACCTCCAGTACTAGCTTTCTCCTGCTTAGCGCCTCCAGTACTAGCTTTCTCCTGCTCAGCACCTCCAGTACTAGCTTTCTCCTGCTCAGCACCTCCAGTACTAGCTTTCTCCTGCTCAGCACCTCCAGTACTAGCTTTCTCCTGCTCAGCACCTCCAGTACTAGCTTTCTCCTGCTCAGCACCTCCAGTACTAGCTTTCTCCTGCTCAGCACCTCCAGTACTAGCTTTCTCCTGCTCAGCACTTCCAGTACTAGCTTTCTCCTGCTTTAGCACCTCCAGTACGAGCTTTCTCCTGCTTAGCGCCTCCAGTACTAGCTTTCTCCTGCTCAGCACCTCCAGTACTAGCTTTCTCCTGCTCAGCACCTCCAGTACTAGCTTTCTCCTGCTCAGCACCTCCAGTACTAGCTTTCTCCTGCTCAGCACCTCCAGTATTAGCTTTCTCCTGCTCAGCACCTCCAGTACTAGCTTTTTCCTACTCAGCACCTCCAGTATTAGCTTTCTCCTGCTTTAGAACCTCCAGTACTAGCTTTCTCCTCCTCAACACCCCCAGTACTAGCTTTCTCCTGCTTTAGCACCTCCAGTACGAGCTTTCTCCTGATCAGCCCCCCCAGTACTAGCTTTCTCCTGCTTAGCACCTCCAGTACGAGCTTTCTCCTGATCAGCCCCCCCAGTACTAGCTTTCTCCTGCTTAGCACCTCCAGTACGAGCTTTCTCCTGATCAGCCCCCCCAGTACTAGCTTTCTCCTGCTTAGCACCTCCAGTACTAGCTTTCTCCTGCTTTAGCACCTCCAGTACTAGCTTTCTCCTGCTTAGCAACCCCAGTACTAGGTTTCTCCTGCTCAGCACCTCCAGTACTAGCTCTCTCCTTCAGCACCTCCAGTACTAGCTCTCTCCTTCAGCACCTTCAATACTAGCTCTCTCCTTCAGCACCTTCAGTACTAGCTCTCTCCTTCAGCACCTTCAGTACTAGCTCTCTCCTTCAGCACCTTCAATACTAGCTCTCTCCTTCAGCACCTTCAGTACTAGCTCTCTCCTTCAGCACCTTCAGTACTAGCTCTCTCCTTCAGCACCTTCAATACTAGCTCTCTCCTTCAGCACTTTCAATACTAGCTCTCTCCTTCAGCACCTTCAGTACTAGCTCTCTCCTTCAGCACTTTCAATACTAGCTCTCTCCTTCAGCACCTTCAGTACTAGCTCTCTCCTTCAGCACCTTCAGTGCTAGCTCTCTCCTTCAGTACCTTCAGTGCTAGCTCTCTCCTCCAGCACCTTCAGTACTAGCTCTCTCCTTCAGCACCTTCAGTGCTAGCTCTCTCCTTCAGCACCTTCAGTGCTAGCTCTCTCCTTCAGCACCTTCAGTGCTAGCTCTCTCCTCCAGCACCTTCAGTACTAGCTCTCTCCTTCAGCACCTTCAGTGCTAGCTCTCTCCTTCAGCACCTTCAGTGCTAGCTCTCTCCTCCAGCACCTTCAGTACTAGCTCTCTCCTTCAGCACCTTCAGTACTAGCTCTCTCCTTCAGCACCTTCAGTACTAGCTCTCTCCTTCAGCACCTTCAGTACTAGCTCTCTCCTTCAGCACCTTCAGTACTAGCTCTCTCCTTCAGCACTTTCAATACTAGCTCTCTCCTTCAGCACCTTCAGTACTAGCTCTCTCCTTCAGTACCTTCAGTGCTAGCTCTCTCCTCCAGCACGTTCAGTACTAGCTCTCTCCTTCAGCATCTTTCTCTCACAAGCCCTGAAAGAGAAAATGCATTCTGGAGTTTGGGGACCGAATAAAGATTTTTTTTTCTGGCTATTTGTTTTCAGGGGAATTTTAAAATAGCTGGTGACAAAGAAAATGGGGAGTCGAAAATTTTTTGTTGAGTTCGTAGTGAAGAATTTCCCTCTGCCTCTCCCTGTGTTTGTGTTGCTAGACGGTGTGTTGCTGGTGTGTTTGCTGGACCTGTGTGTGTTGATAGCACATTGTGTTACTGATGTGTGTCTGCTAGACCTGTGTGTGTTATGACTCACGTCTGCAAACAAACCATACCTCGGGCGGGGATTGAACCCGCCTTAGAGTCGTAAAATTCCAGACCGACGCGTTAGCCACTGGGCCAGCTGGCCAGGTGGTATGGTTTGTTTGCAATCGTGTCATTCCGATTTCGTGAGTCATGATGACGGCTTTGAGGGAACTTGAGCTGGAGTTCTTCACGGCCACGCTGGCGGGAGATTCGTCTGCAAAACTTATATTTGTGGGCACAGTGGTGCCTACGCTAACCTTCCTATGGTGTATAAACATACCTAGTTGGATGAATCTTATTGTAGCCAGTTTAATCAGTAGCTAATGCGTCGGTCTGGAGTTTTACGACTCTGCCGCGAGTTCAAGCCCCTCCCTTTGTATGGTCTGTGTGTGTTCCTAGCACAGTGTGTGGCTGGTGTGTGTCTGCTAAAACTGTGTGTGTTCCTAGCGCAGTGTGTTGCTGATGTGTGTCTGCTAGAACTGTGTGTGTTCCTAGCGCAGTGTGTTGCTGGTGTGTGTCTGCTAGAACTGTGTGTTCCTAGCGCAGTGTGTTGTTGGTGTGTGTCTGCTAGAACTGTGTGTGTTCCTAGCACAGTGTGTGGCTGGTGTGTGTCTGCTAGAACTGTGTGTTCCTAGCGCAGTGTGTTGCTGGTGTGTGTCTGCTAGAACTGTGTGTGTTCCTAGCGCAGTGTGTTGTTGGTGTGTGTCTGCTAGAACTGTGTGTTCCTAGCGCAGTGTGTTGCTGGTGTGTGTCTGCTAGAACTGTGTGTGTTCCTAGCGCAGTGTGTTGTTGGTGTGTGTCTGCTAGAACTGTGTGTGTTCCTAGCGCAGTGTGTTGTTGGTGTGTGTCTGCTAAAACTGTGTGTGTTCCTAGCGCAGTGTGTTGTTGGTGTGTGTCTGCTAAAACTGTGTGTGTTCCTAGCACAGTGTGTTGTTGGTGTGTGTCTGCTAAAACTGTGTGTGTTCCTAGCACAGTGTGTTGTTGGTGTGTGTCTGCTAAAACTGTGTGTGTTCCTAGCACAGTGTGTTGTTGGTGTGTGTCTGCTAAAACTGTGTGTGTTCCTAGCGCAGTGTGTTGCTGGTGTGTGTCTGCTAGAACTGTGTGTGTTCCTAGCGCAGTGTGTTGCTGGTGTGTGTCTGCTAAAACTGTGTGTGTTCCTAGCGCAGTGTGTTGTTGGTGTGTGTCTGCTAAAACTGTGTGTGTTCCTAGCGCAGTGTGTTGCTGGTGTGTGTCTGCTAGAACTGTGTGTTCCTAACACATGTCTGTTAGAGATCATGGCTCTGTAACGTAATCTTCTGGACCTGAACGGAATAAACTATAAGGAGACATAAACGAGGTGAATAAGATAAAATTAGAAGATAGAACGAGCAAGGAAGAAATAATTTACTGGAGAACATTACATGTTCCCAGGCGAGGAACGAGGCAGCAGGACCCATAAGTAATTTCAAAATATAAGTCAAAATATATGTCAGCTTGTATATAAAAAGGATTAGAGTAAACAGAAAATATTTATTCAGCGATTCAGTTGTCAGACATTGAATGAAGTGCTGATCAGTAGGGGAAACAGACTCTATTCACAGTTTAAAGGAAAGGTACGAAATGGTTACTGGGCTAGATGTTAGCAACGTCATATCCAATAAAGATACGGGGCCAGGAGCTGAGACTCGAGCCTTAGAGGTCACATATAGATTAAACCGCACACAAACGTAAATTTCTCGTATGCTAAACTTAGCACATAACGCTTAACTCAAAGGGCCACTTACTTCGTCTCATGCTGTATAATCCTCCGGGTTTAGCGCTTCCCCCTTTATAATAATAATAATAATAATAATAACTTCGTCTCATGCGGACTTTACCTCCACAAAATACGGACCCATCACAGGTAAAGAAATATCAACTTTTCATATTATAATCTGAGACCATTATCCAGATCGTATTTTTTCTTTTTTACTTGATGTCTCAGTTTAAGGAGAGAGGAGACTCGTCTCTGCTGCTACACAGCAGCACCTTCAGGTGATGGCCAGGAAAATATCAGTGTTTTGTGATAAACTTTTAGACATTCTGACTGTTGCTGGAGGAGACATTGTTGCCAAGAACTGTGCTGAAGAAGGCACTGTTGCCAGCAACTCCGGACGTCACAAAGACCACTTCTCTTTATGTAAAACTTTGTCAGGTTCACAAGTACTAAGACAAACTTAAACTTTTGGAATCTACTTTGTTATTGTTGTTGTTGTTGGTGGTGATGGTGGTGTTGGTGGTGGTGTTGTTGGTGGTGGTGTTGTTGGTGGTGGTGTTGGTGGTGGTGTTCTTGATGTTGTTGACGTTGATGGTGGTTGTGTTGTTGTTGTTAATGGTGGTGATGGTATTGTTGTTGGTAGTGGTGGTGGATGTATTTTTTTGCTATTGGTGATGGTGTTGTTGTTGTTGTTGATGTTGGTGGTGCTGTTGTTGGTGATAGTGATATTATTGGTGTTGCTGGTGGTAGTGGTAACACTGGTAGTAGTACAAGTAACAACAGAGGGACGGGTTAACTTAGCTTATGTTAGGTTATAGAGGGTGACAACACTGGCAGGAAACACAGTCTTACCACAAGAAACAGTGCTGATTTTTTTATGCTCACGTTTGTTACTGCAGTAGTGCTGGTTCACTGATGTTTGTTGTCAGTGCAGTAGTGCTGGTTCACTGATGTTTGTTGTCAGTGCAGTAGTGCTGGTTCACTGATGTTTGTTGTCAGTGCAGTAGTGCTGGTTCACTGATGTTTGTTGTCAGTGCAGTAGTGCTGGTTCACTGATGTTTGTTGTCAGTGCAGTAGTGCTGGTTCACTGATGTTTGTTGTCAGTGCAGTAGTGCTGGTTCACTGATGTTTGTTGTCAGTGCAGTAGTGCTGGTTCACTGATGTTTGTTGTCAGTGCAGTAGTGCTGGTTCACTGATGATTGTTGTCGGTGCAGTAGTGCTGGTTCACTGATGATTGTTGTCAGTGCAGTAGTGCTGGTTCACTCACGTTTGTTACTGCAGTAGTGCTGGTTCACTGATGTTGTTGTCAGTGCAGTAGTGCTGGTTCACTGATGTTTGTTGTCAGTGCAGTAGTGCTGGTTCACTGATGTTGTTGTCAGTGCAGTAGTGCTGGTTCACTGATGTTTGTTGTCAGTGCAGTAGTGCTGGTTCACTGATGTTTGTTGTCAGTGCAGTAGTGCTGGTTCACTGATGTTTGTTGTCAGTGCAGTAGTGCTGGTTCACTGATGTTTGTTGTCAGTGCAGTAGTGCTGGTTCACTGATGTTTGTTGTCAGTGCAGTAGTGCTGGTTCACTGATGTTTGTTGTCAGTGCAGTAGTGCTGGTTCACTGATGTTGTTGTCAGTGCAGTAGTGCTGGTTCACTGATGCTTGTTGTCAGTGCAGTAGTGCTGGTTCACTGATGCTTGTTGTCAGTGCAGTAGTGCTGGTTCACTGATGATTGTTGTCAGTGCAGTAGTGCTGGTTCACTGATGTTTGTTGTCAGTGCAGTAGTGCTGGTTCACTGATGTTTGTTGTCAGTGCAGTAGTGTTGGTTCACTGATGTTTGTTGTCAGTGCAGTAGTGCTGGTTCACTGATGTTTGTTGTCAGTGCAGTAGTGCTGGTTCACTGATGTTTGTTGTCAGTGCAGTAGTGCTGGTTCACTGATGTTTGTTGTCAGTGCAGTAGTGCTGGTTCACTGATGTTTGTTGTCAGTGCAGTAGTGCTGGTTCACTGATGTTTGTTGTCAGTGCAGTAGTGCTGGTTCACTGATGCTTGTTGTCAGTGCAGTAGTGCTGGTTCACTGATGCTTGTTGTCAGTGCAGTAGTGCTGGTTCACTGATGTTTGTTGTCAGTGCAGTAGTGCTGGTTCACTGATGTTTGTTGTCAGTGCAGTAGTGCTGGTTCACTGATGTTTGTTGTCAGTGCAGTAGTGCTGGTTCACTGATGTTTGTTGTCAGTGCAGTAGTGCTGGTTCACTGATGTTTGTTGTCAGTGCAGTAGTGCTGGTTCACTGATGTTTGTTGTCAGTGCAGTAGTGCTGGTTCACTGATGTTTGTTGTCAGTGCAGTAGTGCTGGTTCACTGATGTTTGTTGTCAGTGCAGTAGTGCTGGTTCACTGATGTTTGTTGTCAGTGCAGTAGTGCTGGTTCACTGATGTTTGTTGTCAGTGCAGTAGTGCTGGTTCACTGATGCTTGTTGTCAGTGCAGTAGTGCTGGTTCACTGATGTTTGTTGTCAGTGCAGTAGTGCTGGTTCACTGATGATTGTTGTCAGTGCAGTAGTGCTGGTTCACTGATGTTTGTTGTCAGTGCAGTAGTGCTGGTTCACTGATGTTTGTTGTCAGTGCAGTAGTGCTGGTTCACTGATGTTTGTTGTCAGTGCAGTAGTGCTGGTTCACTGATGTTTGTTGTCAGTGCAGTAGTGCTGGTTCACTGATGTTTGTTGTCAGTGCAGTAGTGCTGGTTCACTGATGTTTGTTGTCAGTGCAGTAGTGCTGGTTCACTGATGTTTGTTGTCAGTGCAGTAGTGCTGGTTCACTGATGTTTGTTGTCAGTGCAGTAGTGCTGGTTCACTGATGTTTGTTGTCAGTGCAGTAGTGCTGGTTCACTGATGTTTGTTGTCAGTGTAGTAGTGCTGGTTCACCGATGTTTGTTGTCAGTGCAGTAGTGCTGGTTCACTGATGTTTGTTGTCAGTGCAGTAGTGCTGGTTCACTGATGTTTGTTGTCAGTGCAGTAGTGCTGGTTCACTGATGTTTGTTGTCAGTGCAGTAGTGCTGGTTCACTGATGCTTGTTGTCAGTGCAGTAGTGCTGGTTCACTGATGTTTGTTGTCAGTGCAGTAGTGCTGGTTCACTGATGATTGTTGTCAGTGCAGTAGTGCTGGTTCACTGATGTTTGTTGTCAGTGCAGTAGTGCTGGTTCACTGATGTTTGTTGTCAGTGCAGTAGTGCTGGTTCACTGATGTTTGTTGTCAGTGCAGTAGTGCTGGTTCACTGATGTTTGTTGTCAGTGCAGTAGTGCTGGTTCACTGATGTTTGTTGTCAGTGCAGTAGTGCTGGTTCACTGATGTTTGTTGTCAGTGCAGTAGTGCTGGTTCACTGATGTTTGTTGTCAGTGCAGTAGTGCTGGTTCACTGATGTTTGTTGTCAGTGCAGTAGTGCTGGTTCACTGATGTTTGTTGTCAGTGCAGTAGTGCTGGTTCACTGATGCTTGTTGTCAGTGCAGTAGTGCTGGTTCACTGATGCTTGTTGTCAGTGCAGTAGTGCTGGTTCACTGATGTTTGTTGTCAGTGCAGTAGTGCTGGTTCACTGATGTTTGTTGTCAGTGCAGTAGTGCTGGTTCACTGATGTTTGTTGTCAGTGCAGTAGTGCTGGTTCACTGATGTTTGTTGTCAGTGCAGTAGTGCTGGTTCACTGATGTTTGTTGTCAGTGCAGTAGTGCTGGTTCACTGATGTTTGTTGTCAGTACAGTAGTGCTGGTTCACTGATGTTTGTTGTCAGTGCAGTAGTGCTGGTTCACTGATGTTTGTTGTCAGTGCAGTAGTGCTGGTTCACTGATGATTGTTGTCAGTGCAGTAGTGCTGGTTCACTGATGATTGTTGTCAGTGCAGTAGTGCTGGTTCACTGACGTTTGTTGTCAGTGCAGTAGTGCTGGCTCACTGATGATTGTTGTCAGTGCAGTAGTGCTGGTTCACTGATGCTTGTTGTCAGTGCAGTAGTGCTGGTTCACTGATGCTTGTTGTCAGTGCAGTAGTGCTGGTTCACTGATGATTGTTGTCAATGCAGTTTCCTTGTAAGTAACAACACTGGTGTTCCTCTCGCCTCTGCCACCACACAATACAATGTTTTGTTAACAATTCACACTATTCACTTAGAAGTGGCAGATGCAGTTTAATATTGACAAATACAAAGTTCTAAATGTTGGACAGGTAAATAACCATGCGACATATAAACTAAATAATGAAGATCTTAATACTACTGATTGCAAAAAGGATTTAGGAGTTCTGGTTAGCAGTAATCTAAAACCAAGACAACAGTGCATTAGTGTTCGCAATAAAGCTAACAGAATTCTTGGCTTCATGTCTAGAAGTATAAATAATAGAAGTCCTCAGGTTGTTCTTCAACTCTATATATCCTGGGTTAGGCCTCATTTAGACTATGCTGCACAGTTCTGGTCACCGTATTACAGAATGGATATAAATGCTCTGGAAAACGTACAGAGGAGGATGACAAAGATGATCCCATGTATCAGAAATCTTCCCTGTGAGGATAGACTGAGGGCCCTGAATCTGCACTCTCTCGAAAGGTGTAGAATTAGGGGGGATATGATCGAGGTGTATAAATGGAAAGCAGGAATAAATAAAGGGGATGTAAATAGCGTGCTGAAAATTTCCAGCCAAGACAGGACTCGCAGCAATGGTTTCAAGTTGGAAAAATTCAGATTCAGGAAGGATATAGGAAAGCACTGGTTTGGTAATAGAGTTGTGGATGAGTGGAACAAACTCCCGAGTACAGTTATTGAGGCTAAAACGTTGTGCAGTTTTAAAAATAGGTTAGATAAATACATGAGTGGGTGTGGGTGGGTGTGAGTTGGACCTGCCTAGCTTGTGCTGCTGGGTCTGGCGCCGTGCTCCTTCCTTGAGTGGAGGTGACCAGACTGGGTGGGTCATTGGTCTAATCCGGGGGGGACATGGACCTGCTCCGCATGGGTTAGTAGGCCTGTTGCAGTGTGTGTGTGTGTACTCACCTCACCTAGTTGTACTCACCTAGTTGAGGTTGCAGGGGTCGAGTCCAAGCTCCTGGCCCCGCCTCTTCACTGGTCGCTACTAGGTCACTCTCCCTGAACCATGAGCTTTATCGTACCTCTGCTTAAAGCTATGTATGGATCCTGACTCCACTACATCGCTTCCCAAACTATTCCACTTCCTGACTACTCTGTGGCTGAAGAAATACTTCCTAACATCCCTTTGATTCATCTGTGTCTTCAACTTCCAACTGTGTCCCCTTGTTACTGTGTCCAGTCTCTGGAACATCCTGTCTTTGTCCACCTTGTCAATTCCTCTCAGTATTTTGTAAGTCGTTATCATGTCCCCCCTATCTCTCCTGTCCTCCAGTGTCGTCAGGTTGATTTCCCTTAACCTCTCCTCATAGGACATACCTCTTAGCTCTGGGACTAGTCTTGTTGCAAACCTTTGCACTTTCTCTAGTTTCTTTACATGCTTGGCTAGGTGTGGGTTCCAAACTGGTGCCGCATACTCCAATATGGGCCTAACGTACACGGTGTATAGGGTCCTGAACGATTCCTTATTAAGATGTCGGAATGCTGTTCTGAGGTTTGCCAGGCGCCCATATGCTGCAGCAGTTATTTGGTTGATGTGCGCTTCAGGAGATGTGCCTGGTGTTATACTCACCCCAAGATCTTTTTCCTTGAGTGATGTTTGTAGTCTCTGACCCCCTAGACTGTACTCCATCTGCGGTCTTCTTTGCCCTTCCCCAATCCTCATGACTTTGCACTTGGTGGGATTGAACTCCAGGAGCCATTTGCTGGACCAGGTCTGCAGCGTGTCCAGATCCCTTTGTATTTCTGCCTGGTCTTCGATCGAATGAACTCTTCTCATCAACTTCACGTCATCTGCAAACAGTGACACCTCGGAGTTTATTCCTTCCGTCATGTCGTTCACAAATACCAGAAACAGCACTGGTCCTAGGACTGACCCCTGTGGGACCCCACTGGTCACAGGTGCCCACTCTGACACCTCGCCTCGTACCATTACTCTCTGCTGTCTTCCTGACAAGTATTCCCTGATCCATTGCAGTGCCTTCCCTGTTATTCCTGCTTGGTCCTCCAGTTTTTGCACTAATCTCTTGTGTGGTACTGTGTCAAACGCCTTCTTGCAGTCTAAGAAAATGCAATCCACCCACCCCTCTCTCTCTTCTCTTACTGCTGTCACCATGTCATAGAACTCCAGTAGGTTTGTGACACAGGATTTCCCGTCTCTGAAACCATGTTGGCTGCTGGTGATGAGATCATTCCTTTCTAGATGTTCCACCATTCTTCTCCTGACAATCTTTTCCGTGATTTTGCATGCTATACATGTCAGTGACACTGGTCTGTAGTTTAGTGCTTCATGTCTGTCTCCTTTTTTAAAGATTGGTACTACATTTGCTGTCTTCCATGCCTCAGGCAATCTCCCTGTTTCGATAGATGTATTGAATATTGTTGTTAGGGGTACACATAGCGCCTCTGCTCCCTCTCTCAATACCCATGGGGAGATGTTATCTGGCCCCATTGCCTTTGAGGTATCTAGCTCACTCAGAAGCCTCTTCACTTCTTCCTCGGTTGTGTGCACTGTGTCCAGCACATGGTGGTGTACCCCACCTCTCCGTCTTTCTGGAGTCCCTTCTGTCTCCTCTGTGAACACTTCTTTGAATCTCTTGTTGAGTTCCTCACATACTTCACTGTGTGTGTGTGTGTGTGTGTGTGTGTGTGTGTGTGTGTGTGTGTGTATGTGTGTGTGTGTGTATGTGTGTGTGTGTGTGTGTGTGTGTGTGTGTGTGTGTTGCTGAAACTCTGGAACAACAGAAAACACAATATCTTGCACTCACTATTTCGAGTTTTCTCGGTGCCATCATCTTCAGTGCAACATTATCTGAAGCTGCTCTTTATCACTGTACGTAAAATGTTCTTGGCACTACCTT
>NC_091321.1:3381445-3398945 GCF_038502225.1 Cherax quadricarinatus | reverse complement strand
TGAAAAATAGGGGTTCACATGTGAAGAAGAGGGGTTCCCTGTGGAAAAGGGGGGTTCCCTGTGGAAAAGAGGGGTTCCCTGTGTAAAAGAGGGGTTCCCTGTGTAAAAGAGGGGTTCCCTGTGTAAAAGAGGGGTTCCCTGTGTAAAAGAGGGGTTCCCTGTGTAAAAGAGGGGTTCCCTGTGGAAAAGAGGGGTTCCCTGTGGCAAAAGAGGGGTTCCCTGTGTAAAAGAGGGGTTCCCTGTGTAAAAGAGGGGTTCCCTGTGGAAAACAGGGGTTCCCTGTGGCAAAAGAGGGGTTTACATATGACACTGAAAGGAAGGGGGTCACATGTATATAGCTCCTTCATATATGTGACAGTTATATATGTAACAACATGGAGGACTCTCAAGACAGAGGCTTCCTGACGACGGTGACTGACTCTCACAGGAACATTGAAGTGCACTTGAAAAACTCTGGAGATACTTCTTAGTTTCTTCCATCTGCTGTAAAGTCCATTCATTGTTTTGACAAGTTCAAGTTTATGCTTCCACTCTCAGGAGTTGAACGTGTCTTAGACAGGTGGTAGACGTGACGTCACATATTCCAGAGTGAGTCATAGGTTCTGAAAGACTCATGTTACTAGTGACTTACAGGTTACTAGTGACTCACAGGTTACTAGTGACTCACGGGTTACTATTGACTCACGGGTTACTATTGGCTCACGGGTTACTAGTGACTCACGGGTTACTAGTGACTCACAGGTTACTAGTGACTCACAGGTTACTACTGACTCACAGGTTACTAGTGACTCACGGGTTACTAGTGACTCAAAGGTTACTACTGACTCACAGGTTACTAGTGACTCAAAGATTAGTGACTCACAGGTTACTAGTCTCTTGTTCCCGGCATTTTAGTCGCCTCTTATAACTGATATGACTTACAGAGGAATGATTCTTGTCCACTCCCTGATGGAGATGAAAAGAGATAAATGAAAGGAGAATTATTAAGAAAATAAAAGAAAACTCATCTCTATCATATCTATCTATTTTTGTCTCTATTAGTTTGACGTGAATATCATTGACGGTGTCTACTCTGACAGTGTTTTAGCAGTGATGATCAGACCAGCTTCACCTACAGACAATCACAGCCTCGTAGCGGGCAAAACAAAAAGTATTGCTCGACAGTACCACAGGAAAGTACCAATGAGAGCACCACATGCTGGGGATTGCCTTTTGGTAAACCCGCATTCCTCCTTAGGCGCTCGTCTGAGCCCTCAGGTCATCCATGATGGTGTAGCTCATCGCCTAGACACCTTCACTCTCACTGAACACGTTCTTCCTTAAGTTTAAGTGGGTGGTGACGCGGGTGTCAGGGAGACCCTGAACACCCACCTTCTTCCCATAAAAATTGAAGACTCCTGGAACAAGGGTAATATTGTGATTCAGCCAGGAAACTTTGGCAGCAGTAATGGTACTGGATGAAATGTTTCAAACAAATTTTCTGATATTATACATGCCATTCCGTACAAACTTTTCTCATTCCCAATGTATTTTTCAAATAATCTTTAATATATATATATATATATATATATATATATATATATATATATATATATATATATATATATATATATATATATATATATATATATATATATATATATATATATATATATATATATATATATATATATATATATATATATATATATATATATAACAGTGTTGGTCCCCCGCCGTGTTAAGGTGAACATCGTCTTGCCAGAGACAAGATGGTGATAAATCACAGAAAACAGATAATATATTAGTATACAATACAAGCAAATTGAAATAATTAATAACTCAAGGGCTTTCGTGATTTATCACATTATCAAGGAGACTTATAAAACAAAGATGCGAGGGAGGGAAGCACACTTACATTGTTCTTAAGTTCTTAGGCAGGTCACATGTCAGGTAAGTTTTAATAGTGACAGGTCACATGTCAGGTAAGTTTTAATAGTGACAGGTCACATGTCAGGTAAGTTTTAATAGTGACAGGTCACATGTCAGGTAAGTTTTAATAGTGACAGGTCACATCTCAGGTAAGTTTTAATAGTGACAGGTCACATCTCAGGTAAGTTTTAATAGTGACAGGTCACATGTCAGGTAAGTTTTAATAGTGACAGGTCACATGTCAGGTAAGTTTTAATAGTGACAGGTCACATCTCAGGTAAGTTTTAATAGTGACAGGTCACATGTCAGGTAAGTTTTAATAGTGACAGGTCACAAGTCAGGTAAGTTTTAATAGTGACAGGTCACATCTCAGGTAAGTTTTAATAGTGACAGGTCACATGTCAGGTAAGTTTTAATAGTGACAGGTCACATGTCAGGTAAGTTTTAATAGTGACAGGTCACATGTCAGGTAAGTTTTAATAGTGACAGGTCACATGTCAGGTAAGTTTTAATAGTGACAGGTCACATGTCAGGTAAGTTTTAATAGTGACAGGTCACATGTCAAGTAAGTTTTAATAGTGACAGGTCACATGTCAGGTAAGTTTTAATAGTGACAGGTCACATGTCAGGTAAGTTTTAATAGTGACAGGTCACATGTCAGGTAAGTTTTAATAGTGAGAGGTCACATGTCAGGTAAGTTTTAATAGTGACAGGTCACATCTCAGGTAAGTTTTAATAGTGACAGGTCACATGTCAGGTAAGTTTTAATAGTGACAGGTCACATGTCAGGTAAGTTTTAATAGTGACAGGTCACATCTCAGGTAAGTTTTAATAGTGACAGGTCACATGTCAGGTAAGTTTTAATAGTGACAGGTCACAAGTCAGGTAAGTTTTAATAGTGACAGGTCACATCTCAGGTAAGTTTTAATAGTGACAGGTCACATGTCAGGTAAGTTTTAATAGTGACAGGTCACATGTCAGGTAAGTTTTAATAGTGACAGGTCACATGTCAGGTAAGTTTTAATAGTGACAGGTCACATGTCAGGTAAGTTTTAATAGTGACAGGTCACATGTCAGGTAAGTTTTAATAGTGACAGGTCACATGTCAAGTAAGTTTTAATAGTGACAGGTCACATGTCAGGTAAGTTTTAATAGTGACAGGTCACATGTCAGGTAAGTTTTAATAGTGACAGGTCACATGTCAGGTAAGTTTTAATAGTGACAGGTAACATGTCAGGTAAGTTTTAATAGTGACAGGTCACATGTCAGGTAAGTTTTAATAGTGACAGGTCACATCTCAGGTAACTTTTAATAGTGACAGGTCACATGTCAGGTAAGTTTTAATAGTGACAGGTCATATGTCAGGTAAGTTTTAATAGTGACAGGTCACATCTCAGGTAACTTTTAATAGTGACAGGTCACATGTCAGGTAAGTTTTAATAGTGACAGGTCACATGTCAGGTAAGTTTTAATAGTGACAGGTCACATCTCAGGTAACTTTTAATAGTGACAGGTCACATGTCAGGTAAGTTTTAATAGTGACAGGTCACATCTCAGGTAACTTTTAATAGTGACAGGTCACATGTCAGGTAAGTTTTAATAGTGACAGGTCACATGTCAGGTAAGTTTTAATAGTGACAGGTCACATGTCAGGTAAGTTTTAATAGTGACAGGTCACATGTCAGGTAAGTTTTAATAGTGACAGGTCACATGTCAGGTAAGTTTTAATAGTGACAGGTAACATGTCAGGTAAGTTTTAATAGTGACAGGTCACATGTCAGGTAAGTTTTAATAGTGACAGGTCACATGTCAGGTAAGTTTTAATAGTGACAGGTCACATGTCAGGTAAGTTTTAATAGTTACAGGTAACATGTCAGGTAAGTTTTAATAGTGACAGGTCTGGTAAAGAACATAGTCATCATCATGACTGACTACTGGGTAATCGTCACCAGTTTTATATTTTGCAACCGAATCAAATTCCTAGACTCTTGTCCAGTTCTGATTTTGGATTTATCTTGTTACAGGTCAGTAGTACCTGCTAGTTATAGGTCAGTAGTACCTGCTAGTTATAGGTCAGTAGTACCTGCTAGTTATAGGTCAGTAGTACCTGCTAGTTATAGGTCAGTAGTACCTGCTAGTTATAGGTCAGTAGTTCCTGCTAGTTATAGGTCAGTAGTACCTGCTAGTTATAGGTCAGTAGTACCTGCTGGTTATAGGTCAGTAGTACCTGCTAGTTATAGGTCAGTAGTACCTGCTAGTTATAGGTCAGTAGTACCTGCTAGTTATAGGTCAGTAGTACCTGCTAGTTATAGGTCAGTAGTACCTGCTAGTTATAGGTCAGTAGTACCTGCTAGTTATAGGTCAGTAGTACCTGCTAGTTATAGGTCAGTAGTTCCTGCTAGTTATAGGTCAGTAGTACCTGCTAGTTATAGGTCAGTAGTACCTGCTGGTTATAGGTCAGTAGTACCTGCTGGTTATAGGTCAGTAGTACCTGCTAGTTATAGGTCAGTAGTACCTGCTGCTTATAGGTCAGTAGTACCTGCTGGTTATAGGTCAGTAGTACCTGCTAGTTATAGGTCAGTAGTACCTGCTAGTTATAGGTCAGTAGTACCTGCTAGTTATAGGTCAGTAGTACTTGCTAGTTATGGGTCAGTAGTACCTGCTAGTTGTAGGTCAGTAGTACCTGCTAGTTATAGGTCAGCAGTACCTGCTAGTTATAGGCAAGCAGTACCTGCTAGTTATAAGTCAGCAGTACCTGCTAGTTATAGGCAAGCAGTACCTGCTAGTTATAAGTCAGCAGTACCTGCTAGTTATAAGTCAGCAGTACCTGCTAGTTATAGGCAAGCAGTACCTGCTAGTTATAAGTCAGCAGTACCTGCTAGTTATAAGTCAGCAGTACCTGCTAGTTTTAGGCAAGCAGTACCTGCTAGTTATAAGTCAGCAGTACCTGCTAGTTATAAGTCAGCAGTACCTGCTAGTTACAGGCAAGCAGTACCTGCTAGTTATAAGTCAGCAGTACCTGCTAGTTATAGGCAAGCAGTACCTGCTAGTTATAAGTCAGCAGTACCTGCTAGTTATAAGTCAGCAGTACCTGCTAGTTATAGGCAAGTAGTACCTGCTAGTTATAAGTCAGCAGTACCTGCTAGTTATAAGTCAGCAGTACCTGCTAGTTATAGGCAAGCAGTACCTGCTAGTTATAGGCAAGCAGTACCTGCTAGTTATAGGCAAGCAGTACCTGCTAGTTATAAGTCAGCAGTACCTGCTAGTTATAAGTCAGCAGTACCTGCTAGTTATAGGCAAGCAGTACCTGCTAGTCATAAGTCAGCAGTACCTGCTAGTTATAAGTCAGCAGTACCTGCTAGTTATAGGCAAGCAGTACCTGCTAGTTATAGGCAAGCAGTACCTGCTAGTTATAGGCAAGCAGTACCTGCTAGTTATAAGTCAGCAGTACCTGCTAGTTATAGGCAAGCAGTACCTGCTAGTTATAGGCAAGCAGTACCTGCTAGTTATAAGTCAGCAGTACCTGCTAGTTATAGGCAAGCAGTACCTGCTAGTTATAAGTCAGCAGTACCTGCTAGTTATAGGCAAGCAGTACCTGCTAGTTATAAGTCAGCAGTACCTGCTAGTTATAAGTCAGCAGTACCTGCTAGTTATAGGCAAGCAGTACCTGCTAGTTATAGGCAAGCAGTACCTGCTAGTTATAGGCAAGCAGTACCTGCTAGTTATAGGCAAGCAGTACCTGCTAGTTATAGGCAAGCAGTACCTGCTAGTTATAGGCAAGCAGTACCTGCTAGTTATAGGTCACTAGACCTACCACACTTCTCCTTTCTTTTACACTCTAAATTTCTTTTCATTTACGTACAACAAACATTTTCTAAATATGAATTATATTTTCACTTCTGAGTCTTTCTAACTGATATTGACCTAACTTATACACCCAAGAGTTACTAACTTTCTGAAGGAAAGATAAGGATGGCCACTGCAACCATAACTTTCTGAAGGAAAGATAAGGATGGCCACTGCAACCATAACTTTCTGAAGGAAAGATAAGGATGGCCACTGCAACCATAACTTTCTGAAGGAAAGATAAGGATGGCCACCGCAACCATAACCTTCTGAAGGAAAGATAAGGATGGCCACTGCAACCATAACTTTCTGAAGGAAAGATAAGGATGGCCACTGCAACCATAATTTTCTGAAGGAAAGATGAGGATGGCCACTGCAACCATAATTTTCTGAAGGAAAGATGAGGATGGCCACTGCAACCATAATTTTCTGAAGGAAAGATGAGGATGGCCACTGCAACCATAATTTTCTGAAGGAAAGATAAGGATGGCCACCGCAACCATAACCTTCTGAAGGAAAGATAAGGATGGCCACTGCAACCATAACCTTCTGAAGGAAAGATAAGGATGGCCACTGCAACCATAACCTTCTGAAGGAAAGATAAGGATGGCCACTGCAACCATAACCTTCTGAAGGAAAGATGAGGATGGCCACTGCAACAATAATTTTCTGAAGGAAAGATAAGGATGGCCACCGCAACCATAACCTTCTGAAGGAAAGATAAGGATGGCCACTGCAACCATAACCTTCTGAAGGAAAGATAAGGATGGCCACCGCAACCATAACTTTCTGAAGGAAAGATAAGGATGGCCACTGCAACCATAACCTTCTGAAGGAAAGATAAGGATGGCCACTGCAACCATAACTTTCTGAAGGAAAGATAAGGATGGCCACTGCAACCATAACCTTCTGAAGGAAAGATAAGGATGGCCACTGCAACCATAACCTTCTGAAGGAAAGATGAGGATGGCCACTGCAACCATAATTTTCTGAAGGAAAGATAAGGATGGCCACCGCAACCATAACCTTCTGAAGGAAAGATAAGGATGGCCACTGCAACCATAACTTTCTGAAGGAAAGATAAGGATGGCCACTGCAACCATAACTTTCTGAAGGAAAGATAAGGATGGCCACTGCAACCATAACCTTCTGAAGGAAAGATAAGGATGGCCACTGCAACCATAACCTTCTGAAGGAAAGATAAGGATGGCCACTGCAACCATAACTTTCTGAAGGAAAGATAAGGATGGCCACTGCAACCATAACCTTCTGAAGGAAAGATAAGGATGGCCACTGCAACCATAACCTTCTGAAGGAAAGATAAGGATGGCCACTGCAACCATAACTTTCTGAAGGAAAGATAAGGATGGCCACTGCAACCATAACTTTCCGAAGGAAAGATAAGGATGGCCACCGCAACCATAACTTTCTGAAGGAAAGATAAGGATGGCCACTGCAACCATAACCTTCTGAAGGAAAGATAAGGATGGCCACCGCAACCATAACTTTCTGAAGGAAAGATAAGGATGGCCACTGCAACCATAACTTTCTGAAGGAAAGATAAGGATGGCCACTGCAACCATAACTTTCCTAATGAAAGATAAGGATGGCCACTGCAACCATAACTTTCTGAAGGAAAGATAAGGATGGCCACTGCAACCATAACCTTCTGAAGGAAAGATAAGGATGGCCACTGCAACCATAACTTTCTGAAGGAAAGATAAGGATGGCCACCGCAACCATAACTTTCTAAAGGAAAGATAAGGATGGCCACTGCAACCATAACTTTCTGAAGGAAAGATAAGGATGGCCACCGCAACCATAACTTTCTAAAGGAAAGATAAGGATGGCCACTGCAACCATAACTTTCTGAAGGAAAGATAAGGATGGCCACCGCAACCATAACTTTCTGAAGGAAAGATAAGGATGGCCACTGCAACCATAACTTTCTGAAGGAAAGATAAGGATGGCCACCGCAACCATAACCTTCTGAAGGAAAGATAAGGATGGCCACTGCAACCATAACTTTCTAAAGGAAAGATAAGGATGGCCACTGCAACCATAACTTTCTGAAGGAAAGATAAGGATGGCCACTGCAACCATAACTTTCTGAAGGAAAGATAAGGATGGCCACTGCAACCATAACCTTCTGAAGGAAAGATAAGGATGGCCACCGCAACCATAACCTTCTGAAGGAAAGATAAGGATGGCCACTGCAACCATAACTTTCTAAAGGAAAGATAAGGATGGCCACTGCAACCATAACTTTCTGAAGGAAAGATAAGGATGGCCACCGCAACCATAACTTTCTAAAGGAAAGATAAGGATGGCCACTGCAACCATAACTTTCTAAAGGAAAGATAAGGATGGCCACTGCAACCATAACTTTCTGAAGGAAAGATAAGGATGGCCACTGCAACCATAACTTTCTAAAGGAAAGATAAGGATGGCCACTGCAACCATAACTTTCTGAAGGAAAGATAAGGATGGCCACCGCAACCATAACCTTCTGAAGGAAAGATAAGGATGGCCACTGCAACCATAACTTTCTGAAGGAAAGATAAGGATGGCCACCGCAACCATAACTTTCTAAAGGAAAGATAAGGATGGCCACTGCAACCATAACTTTCTGAAGGAAAGATAAGGATGGCCACTGCAACCATAACTTTCTGAAGGAAAGATAATGATGGCCACCGCAACCATAACCTTCTGAAGGAAAGATAAGGATGGCCACTGCAACCATAACTTTCTAAAGGAAAGATAAGGATGGCCACTGCAACCATAACTTTCTGAAGGAAAGATAAGGATGGCCACCGCAACCATAACCTTCTGAAGGAAAGATAAGGATGGCCACTGCAACCATAACTTTCTAAAGGAAAGATAAGGATGGCCACTGCAACCATAACTTTCTGAAGGAAAGATAAGGATGGCCACCGCAACCATAACCTTCTGAAGGAAAGATAAGGATGGCCACCGCAACCATAACTTTCTAAAGGAAAGATAAGGATGGCCACTGCAACCATAACTTTCTGAAGGAAAGATAAGGATGGCCACCGCAACCATAACCTTCTGAAGGAAAGATAAGGATGGCCACTGCAACCATAACTTTCCTAATGAAAGATAAGGATGGCCACTGCAACCATAACTTTCTGAAGGAAAGATAAGGATGGCCACTGCAACCATAACTTTCTAAAGGAAAGATAAGGATGGCCACTGCAACCATAACTTTCTGAATGAAAGATAAGGATGGCCACCGCAACCATAACTTTCTAAAGGAAAGATAAGGATGGCCACTGCAACCATAACTTTCTGAAGGAAAGATAAGGATGGCCACCGCAACCATAACCTTCTGAAGGAAAGATAAGGATGGCCACTGCAACCATAACCTTCTGAAGGAAAGATAAGGATGGCCACCCCAACCATACCCTTCTGAAGGAAAGATAAGGATGGCCACTGCAACCATAACCTTCTGAAGGAAAGATAAGGATGGCCACCCCAACCATAACTTTCTGAAGGAAAGATAAGGATGGCCACCGCAACCATAACTTTCTGAAGGAAAGATAAGGATGGCCACTGCAACCATAACTTTCTGAAGGAAAGATAAGGATGGCCACCGCAACCATAACTTTCTAAAGGAAAGATAAGGATGGCCACTGCAACCATAACTTTCTGAAGGAAAGATAAGGATGGCCACCGCAACCATAACTTTCTAAAGGAAAGATAAGGATGGCCACTGCAACCATAACTTTCTGAAGGAAAGATAAGGATGGCCACCGCAACCATAACTTTCTAAAGGAAAGATAAGGATGGCCACTGCAACCATAACTTTCTGAAGGAAAGATAAGGATGGCCACCGCAACCATAACCTTCTGAAGGAAAGATAAGGATGGCCACCGCAACCATAACCTTCTGAAGGAAAGATAAGGATGGCCACCGCAACCATAACCTTCTGAAGGAAAGATAAGGATGGCCACTGCAACCATAACTTTCTGAATGAAAGATAAGGATGGCCACTGCAACCATAACTTTCTGAAGGAAAGATAAGGATGGCCACCGCAACCATAACCTTCTGAAGGAAAGATAAGGATGGCCACTACAACCATAACCTTCTGAAGGAAAGATAAGGATGGCCACCCCAACCATAACTTTCTGAAGGAAAGATAAGGATGGCCACTGCAACCATAACTTTCTGAAGGAAAGATAAGGATGGCCACCGCAACCATAACTTTCTGAAGGAAAGATAAGGATGGCCACTGCAACCATAACTTTCTGAAGGAAAGATAAGGATGGCCACTGCAACCATAACTTTCTGAAGGAAAGATAAGGATGGCCACCCCAACCATAGCTTTCTGAAGGAAAGATAAGGATGGCCACCGCAACCATAACTTTCTGAAGGAAAGATAAGGATGGCCACCGCAACCATAACTTTCTGAAGGAAAGATAAGGATGGCCACTGCAACCATAACTTTCTGAAGGAAAGATAAGGATGGCCACCGCAACCATAACTTTCTGAAGGAAAGATAAGGATGGCCACCGGAACCATAACTTTCTGAAGGAAAGATAAGGATGGCCACCCCAACCATAACTTTCTGAAGGAAAGATAAGGATGGCCACCGGAACCATAACTTTCTGAAGGAAAGATAAGGATGGCCACCCCAACCATAACTTTCTGAAGGAAAGATAAGGATGGCCACCGGAACCATAACTTTCTGAAGGAAAGATAAGGATGGCCACCCCAACCATAACTCCTTTGAAATATTTTCTATTTAGCATAATAATACTTTCAGTGAGTCATGAACGGACGTATAAATCCGGGTTGTGATGGCCACCGTTTTCGTTTAATCCCAAACAATTTTTTTGTCTGTCACGCGACCCTTGTCACTGTTTGCAAAATTCTTCAAAATGGGGATTGAATTGCACTGAATGATCTTTTCCTTCCTCATAAACACGAATTACCAAACCGTGTCTTTCTCTGACTCATAATTTACCCAGAAACAGCGTTCGTAGTCACGGATTTCGTAAAATATAAAACTTAATTTTTTTTTTCGTGGTAATCACTAGCAGTCATGTTATATACAAGTTGTAATTTTTGAGGACAATTAGACAAAGTTTATAATATATTCTGCGATTTTTTGGTGTAAGGTGTGAAATTATGGTTGAGTACACGAGACGAGTCGCACCTGAGTGTCAGTGACGCCTGTCCAGCACCAGTGACACCTGTCCAGTACCAGTGACGCCAGTCCAGTACCAGTGACACCTGTCCAGTACCAGTGACGCCTGTCCAGTACCAGTGATACCTGTCCAGTACCAGTAACACCTGTCCAGCACCAGTAACACCTGTCCAGCACCAGTGACGCCTGTCCAGCACCAGTGACGCCTGTCCAGTACAAGTGACACCTGTCCAGCACCAGTAACACCTGTCCAGTACCAGTAACACCTGTCCAGCACCAGTAACACCTGTCCAGTACCAGTAACACCTGTCCAGCACCAGTAACACCTGTCCAGCACCAGTGACACCTGTCCAGCACCAGTAACACCTGTCCAGCACCAGTAACACCTGTCCAGCACCAGTAACACCTGTCCAGCACCAGTGACACCTGTCCAGCACCAGTAACACCTGTCCAGCACCAGTGACACCTGTCCAGCACCAGTAACACCTGTCCAGCACCAGTAACACCTGTCCAGCACCAGTGACACCTGTCCAGCACCAGTAACACCTGTCCAGCACCAGTGACACCTGTCCAGCACCAGTGACACCTGTCCAGCACCAGTAACACCTGTCCAGCACCAGTAACACCTGTCCAGCACCAGTAACACCTGTCCAGCACCAGTAACACCTGTCCAGCACCAGTGACACCTGTCCAGCACCAGTAACACCTGTCCAGCACCAGTAACACCTGTCCAGCACCAGTGACACCTGTCCAGCACCAGTAACACCTGTCCAGCACCAGTAACACCTGTCCAGCACCAGTGACACCTGTCCAGTACCAGTAACACCTGTCCAGTACCAGTGACACCTGTCCAGCACCAGTGACACCTGTCCAGCACCAGTAACACCTGTCCAGCACCAGTAACACCTGTCCAGCACCAGTGACACCTGTCCAGCACCAGTGACACCTGTCCAGTACCAGTGACACCTGTCCAGCACCAGTGACACCTGTCCAGTACCAGTAACACCTGTCCAGTACTTTATTATAATAACGTCAATACTACACTAATATTAATACTAATACTACTAGTATTAGTACTATTATTAGTACTTGTACCGCGAGGCCTGGTCATAGACCGGGCCGCGGGGGCGTTGACCCCCGAAATCATCTCCAGGTATACATGTATACTACTACTAATACTAATATTAATATTACTAATAATCATATTACTAATGCTAATAATAGTACTATTACCACTACTACTACTAATATTAATACCAATAATACCAATAATACCAATAATACCAATAATACCAATAAGTCACAATACCGTGACTGGAACAATACACAAATAATCCGCACATAACAGAGAGGTGCTGACCACGACGTTTCGGTCCATGTGTCTTAATACTATTACTACTACTAATAATACTAATGCTAAAAACTAATATGAATATTAATAATAACAATTTAGTCTAGGATTTTTACGGTGACTGGTGACTGTTGTCACAGTTGTGTGACAAGTGACGGAAGTTGTGGATTGAGACACTTATGCAGCATATGGGAATCTTTATTCAGGAAACGTTTCGCCACACAGTGGCTTCATCAGTCCAATACAAAGAGGAAGGCGTAAGGAGAGGAGTAGTATGAGGTAATCAGTCCCTCAGCCTGGAGTCGATGTGTTCAGTCCATCAATCTTGTAGAATGTACAGCATTGGGCCGTAGACGTGGCTTATATACTGTAGTGAGGTGAGGTGAAGCAGGCGGAGGCGGAGTCATAGTGGTACCATCCACTAGTCGAAGTAGGTCTTCGTCCAAAGGTTGAACAAGTGTTGAAGAAGAGATCTACTCCTCTCCTTACGCCTTCCTCTTTGTATTGGACTGATGAAGCCACTGTGTGGCGAAACGTTTCCTGTATAAAGATTCCCATATGCTGCATAAGTGTCTCAATCTTCAACTTGTCGGTTTTTCAAACCATTCATCACAAGTGACGGAAGTTGTGTTGAGGAGGAGCGACCGTCAGCACCTCGTCCACACGTTGTACCTTAGTCTTGTATGATGGCAGCGATGACTGTCTGGTGGCTCCGTGAAGACGTGTAACAGGTGCATTGCTTACTGGTGAGCCTAGAGCCATTCTATACCACTGTTGGCAGTCATCATAAATAGAGAAATTAATGCTAATGTGCATTTCGACTAAATGTTATGAAATCAGTTCATGATAGACGGATATCGAAACTCACACCTATGTCTGGATACAACATTTGTGGTGAAATGTGTCCTCTATTAACTGCCCTGAACTTTATATAAGTGTCTTTTTCCACATCTTGTCTGTATCATCAGACCATTTTTCCAACACACAGACAGCCTGATCATCGTGCACCTTCGTGGATAGGGACACCATGTCCAGACTGACAAGTTACGTCACATTAAATCACCGGAATGTTTCAACATGTGAATTACAAGTGTGGAAGTTTGGAGTTTGGATAAGGATTAATCACCACTGAGCCGTCAATCCAATTCACTAAAATCCAAAGAGGCTGAAACAATACCCTTTGTAGACGTCTTCATCCGCAGAATCAGACTCCTGCTCTCTCCAGGGTTGTCTCACCCCAGCTGCAGGAACCACCTCGTACAATACATATCGCATCACGACACCAACATAGAAAGAGGCATCCTAATCTTATTGTGTGCTTTAAGAATCTGAAGTGACAGTTTTCTGGAAGAAGATGAGTGTAAAAAACTATCAAAATAATCTTCAGGAAATTACCATAACCATCATATTTTATTCTAAATTATAGACACACAACCGGACTAGTAAAGTTGTTTCCAATTTTATTAAATGTTTGAGCCAAAGTTGATGAAGAATCAGACACGTGTACATCTGGGTATCTTTATTGTAGACGTTTCGACATCCAGTGATTTTATCAATATAAATTCAAGGACATAATGAGAAATCAGAAGAACTATATGCAGAAGATGAGGTAATCAGTCCCTCAGTCTTGAAGTTGGTGAAGAACACTGTAATCGTGTAGAATCTGAAGCACAAGTATGAAGACTGGCGCCAGTCTTCATGCCTGTGTTTCAGGATCTTCAGGACTATGGTACCCGTCACCAACTTCAAGACTGAGGGACTGATTACCTCATCTTCTGCATATAGTACTTCTGACTTCCCATTATGTCCTTGAATTTGTATTGATAAAGTCACTGGATGGGGGAAACGTCTATAATAAAGATACCCAGATGTTGCACATGTGTCTAAACCAACATTAAAGTAGCTGCCTCAGCCTCCACCACCATTCACGACATTCAAACTTAATTTTTTATTTCGTTTATGCATTGCAGAGATAATGTAGTTTGCATGTAATAAAATCCTGTTGTACACAAAAGAAAGCCACTAACATGCAAAACACTTCGAACAAGTAGGCACAAACACAACAGTTACAAACAGATAACAGATCCTGGAGCTCAGGAAGTCCCATGAGGAGGACGTAACAAGGTATACATAAGTGAAACTGCCAGGAATAAGCATCAACGAACACAAATACATGACCCAAACCAATGAATTGTTAGTGCCCTGCGTCCAACACAGAAATTCACATTAGCATTGGATGAGATTCTCTGATGAAAAATTCGTCATGAAATGTGATAACAATAACTGACAATGTTATGTAGCCGCACTCGACACGACAGCCAACACAAGGAACCAAGGAAGCTTTCAACTGAATAAATC
Source organism: Cherax quadricarinatus (assembly GCF_038502225.1). Classification (NCBI taxonomy): domain Eukaryota; kingdom Metazoa; phylum Arthropoda; class Malacostraca; order Decapoda; family Parastacidae; genus Cherax; species Cherax quadricarinatus. The sequence goes on along the minus strand of NC_091321.1, from coordinate 3,384,308 downwards.
TCTAACACTGCAGTTGGACAACACAACAAAGTGAACCATGTACCGCTCAGCACGCTCGTAATACTATATTACGACTACTACTACTACTACTACTACTACTACTACTACTACTACTACTACTACTACTACTACTACTACTGCTACTACTACTACTACTACTACTACTACTATTCGCTATGACACTATTCAATATAACATTGAGTTTCAGGATTTACCCAAAGTGTTGCTCACTGCAACACAACCATTGTATTGCAGCACAACGGTATCTTGGTACAGAGGACATTTTCAACAACTGTATTGCCTGGTCACTAGTTACGAGTGAGAGAGTTGGATTTGAGAAGGACCTACCTAGTACGTTTGCTGCACTGTCTCTCAATTATTACTTTTACCAGTGGACCTACCTCTTCTTTTGAGATTTTCTCCGCCTCACCTTGACAGTATATAAGTCTCCATACTGTTGCTTCAACTTCACGTTGTTCCAGACTGTGGTGCAGAACACTTCTCCAGGCTGAGGGACTGACCACCTCAAAACTACGTCTTCGAGGATGATGGGCTGATTACATTGTCTTTACATATCTTCTGCCTCTGTATTTGACTGAAGACGCCTACAGTGTTGGCGAAACATTTCAGAACAAAGATATCTAACTGTTTCACATGTGTCTTATTAACTCTTGACTATTTCCCTTTCTTGTGCCTATATACTACGCTATCACTACGCCTGATCTATCAGACTTGATAGATAATAATTTAAATATTGATTTAAATTACTAATAGTATATCTTAATAAACAATTGTCCGTATGCCCATATCATCCGCTATTACAACTTGCCTAACATACCGGCGTGACCTACTTCCATTAGTGGGCCCCCACCCACCTGTGACGCCGTCTCCAACTACTTTACATCACCTGTCGCAGGTGTATAAACCTCCATTTTCGTGAGTCTGAGGGATCATCTTCGGAAATTATTCTCTGTTTTGGATTCATAAAGCTTGGTACATAATGGTCAATAAAGTGACTTGGATCTGTGTTGGTGCGCTTGTTAATTCTTCTTTTCTCTCCGATTTATTTATTTTTTATTATTTTTATTTGATGTAATTTCCCTCTTGGGAACATCTATTTAAAGAAACAAGTTGTCTTCACGGGGCCCTTTGTTTGTATTTCTAAGATTTTCGTCAACAGAATTACTAGTCAGTTAACCCCAGTCACTGCTAGACAGAATTACTAGCCAGTTAACACCAGTCACTGCTAGACAGAATTACTAGCCAGTTAACACCAGTCACTGCTAGACAGAATTACTAGTCAGTTAACCCCAGTCACTGCTAGACAGAATTTCTAGTAAGTTAACCTCAGTCACTGCTAGACAGAATTTCTAGTAAGTTAACCTCAGTCACTGCTAGACAGAATTACTAGCCAGTTAACACCAGTCACTGCTAGACAGAATTACTAGCCAGTTAACACCAGTCACTGCTAGACAGAATTACTAGTCAGTTAACCCCAGTCACTGCTAGACAGAATTTCTAGTAAGTTAACCTCAGTCACTGCTAGACAGAATTACTAGCCAGTTAACACCAGTCACTGCTAGACAGAATTACTAGTCAGTTAACCCCAGTCACTGCTAGACAGAATTTCTAGTAAGTTAACCTCAGTCACTGCTAGACAGAATTTCTAGTAAGTTAACACCAGTCACTGCTAGACATAATTACTAGCCAGTTAACACCAGTCACTGCTAGACAGAATTACTAGCCAGTTAACACCAGTCACTGCTAGACAGAATTACTAGCCAGTTAACACCAGTCACTGCTAGACAGAATTACTAGCCAGTTAACACCAGTCACTGCTAGACAGAATTACTAGCCAGTTAACACCAGTCACTGCTAGACAGAATTACTAGCCAGTTAACACCAGTCACTGCTAGACAGAATTACTAGCCAGTTAACACCAGTCACTGCTAGACAGAATTACTAGTCAGTTAACCCCAGTCACTGCTAGACAGAATTACTAGCCAGTTAACACCAGTCACTGCTAGACAGAATTACTAGCCAGTTAACACCAGTCACTGCTAGACAGAATTACTAGCCAGTTAACACCAGTCACTGCTAGACAGAATTACTAGCCAGTTAACACCAGTCACTGCTAGACAGAATTACTAGTCAGTTAACCCCAGTCACTGCTAGACAGAATTACTAGCCAGTTAACACCAGTCACTGCTAGACAGAATTACTAGCCAGTTAACACCAGTCACTGCTAGACAGAATTACTAGCCAGTTAACACCAGTCACTGCTAGACAGAATTACTAGCCAGTTAACACCAGTCACTGCTAGACAGGTGTTTCTTAAGTCCATTATAATCTTCAGTACGAAATTCTGAGACCTTCAGTACATTATTATCAAGTACTAGTTAATATTTATGACCACTTGTGCCTCGCTTTTCCCTGATTTCTAGATTATTTCCCCTCAAGGAAGGTTCCTTGATGTTGGTGAGGGGCTCTTGATTTAGGGAATTGGATCTGTGCTCCAGTTCCCCAAATTAAGCCTGAATGCCTTCCACATCCCCCCCCCCAGGCGCTGTATAATCCTCCGGGTTTAGCGCTTCCCCTTTGATTATAATAATAATAATCTAGATTATTTACTGAAATCTTCTTATTAGAAAAAAATAGATCAGGTTGGTTCTGACCTTCTGGGTATGGTCACTATATACTTAACTGTCCACTTATTGACGAAGATAGAGATAGACACGTCAACATATTTTTTTAATGAAAATAAGAGGCCAGATATATTAAGCAAATTTCCTTAATTTGTTTGAAACAAGTAAGTGAAACGTAGATATAAATTCAGATGTACACTTGTAAACCATTTTGAGGC